>NC_079198.1:115622165-115850165 GCF_029499605.1 Hyla sarda | reverse complement strand
AAACAAGTACCATATGGGTCTGTGGATGGAAAAATGTGGAAGAGTTATGGGAAAAATCTGAATTAGCTGTGTCCTCAAGGGGTTAAAAGATTAATTCGGCCCCCACAATATCTGTTAGTGGTTCCACTCTGGTTACAGCAATATATGTGCTGTAAATGAATATTTAATACCCCCCCCCCTTATACTTTCCCCTATTACCTTCTTTTTTATCCACTGCACAGAGCCCACACACAGCACAGCCTTACTATGGATCTTCCAAGACCTGCAATGACATCATCAAGAGTCCTAGCCTATAGGATTCATCGCAGGTCCTAGAAGGTCCATAGTAAGTCTATCAGTGCTGTCTATGGGTTGTATGTAGCCCGGACGGCTTAAGGGCTATACTAACACTACTGTATTTTGCCGCAATTTGCTCAAAATTGCAGCAAAAACACAGAGATTTTACTGCTATTTTGCGCAAAATGCAGTATTGTTAGTAATGCCCTAAAACTTTTCAGGGGCCCCCTTTTGGATGGAGGACCTGAGCTCCTCACTGAGAGTGCCGGGGTCCTGTCTCAGTGATCTTGGAGAGCCCCAGGGGTCGGATCCCCTGTGATCAGCTACTTATCCACTATCCTGTGGATAGGGGATAAGTTCTTTTTCGCCGGAGTACAGTGTTCCCTCAACATATGATGGTAATCCGTTCCAAACGGACCATCGTTTGTTGAAACCATCGCATGTTGAGGGATCCGTGCAATGTAAAGTATAGGACAGTGGTCTACAACCTGCGGACCTCCAGATGTTGCAAAGCTACAACACCCAGCATGCCCAGACAGCCAACGGCTGGGAGTTGTAGTTTTGCAACATCTGGAGGTTCGCAGGTTGAAGACCACTGGTATTGGAGATTATACTCACCTGTCCCCGCCGCTCCGGACCGTCACCGCTCGTCACCGCTGCCCTGGATGTCGCCTTCCATCGCTGTCGCCGTGTCCCCGGGGTGTCCCCGACGCTCCAGCAAGGCCTCTGCTTCCCCGGCATCCTCGCTCTCCGTCGCCGCTATCACATCGCTCCGCACGCCGCTCCTATTGGATGACGGGACGGCGTACGCAGCGACGTGATGACGACGATGGAGAGCGCCGACGATGCAGGGGATCCCGAAGAGGACGCGCCGGAGTCCCGAGGACAGGTAAGTGATCGTCAGCGGACCACACGGGGCACCGTAATCGGCTATCCGGTGGCAGCTGAAGCAGTCTGCGCTGCCGGGTAGCTGTTTATGCGATGGCGCCGACAAACAAAAGCATCGTATGTTGATGCTGCCTCTGAGAGGCCATCATATGTTGAAATGATCGTATGTCGGGGCCATCGTAGGTCGGGGGTCACTGTACTCCTATAAAAAGGGACTTCGTCATTAGGATGCGCTTACAGATAAAAGCCTGTCCGACCCATCCGTCTTTCACTCCTAAGGACGTCACCAGTAGTGTTGAGCATTAGAAATGCAAATTTTTTCCGTGAATATCGGCACTTCGCGATTTCGCTAATATTTAGAATATAGCGCTATGTATTCGTAATGACAAATATTCATTTTTTTGTTTTTTTTCTTCACAGTACACATCACGACAATCCGCGAATATCGGCACTTCCAGAGGACACTGATCCCCCTCCCCCCCCCTTCCTTTAGCTTATGGGCCAATGAGAAGGATGCAAATACAATTGTCATAGGTTAGCAACATCCCTAGCAGCCAATAGGAACGTTGCCCACCCCTTCACTACCCTTCCAAACACAGACAAATAATACTCTTAAAAAATGAGTGTGGAAAGAAAATTGTGGTGCTCACTTTGATAGAGGGTTCTGATAGAGCTTCTACTGATTTCAATGGGATCTTCCATGCAAAACCGCACTGAAAAGTGGCGCGTCACCTCTTATTTCCAAGTGGGGGAAAAAATGCATTTTAAAAAAATAATAATAAAAAATAAAAAACACACTTTGCCCATTAAAATCACACAGCTTTCGACGCAAAAAACACACGTTAATCCATATGAAAAAATCCTTTATATTCTACTGTTCTACTGTATTTTTTTTTTTTTTTTACTTATTATGTACTTTACATATCAAAATTCAACAGACTATACCCAAATATTGCAACTTCAATACAATGACCAGGTATTAAAGGGGTACTCCGGTGAAAACCTTTTTTCTTTTAAATCAACTGGTGCCAGAAAGTTAAACAGATTTGTAAATGACTTCTATTAAAAAAAATCTTAATCCTTCCTGTACTTATTAGCTGCTGAATACTACAGAGGAAATTATTTTCTTTTTGGAATTCTCTCTGATGACATCACGAGCACAGTGCTTTTTGCTGACGTCATTATAAAAATAACTCTTTATTTATTGTTGTCCTTGGTGGGATTTGAACCCAAGGCCCCAGGGCTGCAAGGCAGCAGTGCTAACCACTGAGCCACCATGCTGCCCTTCGCATATATCTGCTATGCATGGTTGCTAAAATGGACAGAGATGTCAGCAGAGAGCACTGTGCTCGTGATGTCATCAGTGTTCCAAAAAGAAAGGAATTTCCTGTGTAGCATTCAGCAGCTAATAAGTACTGGAAGGATTAAGATTTTTTAATAGAAGTAATTTACAAATATGTTTAACTTTCTGGCATCGGTTGATTTAAAAGAAAAAAGGTTTTCACCGGAGTACCCCTTTAAGGCTGTGTTCACAGGCGGTGCAACAATTGCTGCAAAATTTCGCCATTATAAAATCAGTTTTGGAAAATAGCAGTTAAATTGCTGTTTAAAGGAAAACTGTCACCATTATCACACAATTTTCAAGGTGGATGCTTCTGCCAGGGAAATTCTGCTGTGTGCACGGTGCAGCAGAGTCCCATTGAAAACAATGCCAGTCTGCTGTAACAGAATTTCCGAGCGGAATTCTTCCGTCAGAAATTTTGGTGTGTGAATGGGGCCGTAGACACCGTGGGGGATATTTATCAAAAGATTTAGACTGTTTTTTCCTGTCTAAATTTGTCGCACAGAAAGTCGCAGTCTAAATATGTGCGACTTTTCTGCGACTTTTGCTCTAGAGGATTTTTAGAACATGATGCGTTCTAGTCTATTATAGACGGAAATGCATTGGAAAATCCATTGGTGCTGAATTTATCAAAAGCGACTTTTCAGCGACAAGTCGCATAGGCTGAAAGTACGCCGAAATGTCAGACCATGTTGGAGCAGGTGTAAATACAGTCTAAAGCATAGATCCCGAAGTCCGTGCACAGAATTTATCAAGAGCCGTGCGACTTTTGATAAATTAGGCACACAATAGACCGGACTAACGCTCTGTAGTTTGGTCTATATTGATGCGGGACATAGACAACTTTGATAAATATACCCCCCATGAGTGTTTACCGTTCATAAAAAAACGCCTATACTGTGATTCACTATTTTGGAAAAAAAAATTTAAATGCACATTGGAAGTGCAAAATTATTGTGCAGTTTTGTGGGGGGGGGGGGGGGGGGGGGTTTCGGTCGGAAAAAAAAACACCAAAATTAAGTTTTTGTGAAAATGTAGCCCAGTGTTTCCCAACCAGGTTGCCTCTAGCTGTTGAAAAATTACAACTCCCAGCATGCCCGGACAGCCAAAGGCTGTCCGGGCATGCTGGGAGTTGTAGTTTTGCAACAGCTGGAGGAACACTGGTTGAGAAACACTGACGTAGCCTTATTGAAAGTAGGATTCAGCAGGACTTTAGCATTTGGATACTATGTTAGTTCAGAACTTGACCACTAGAGGGCAATGCAATTCCGTACAGATGATTGGGAAGGACAGAGCCTTCTTTTTTTTTTTTTTTTCTTAAGAGCTTTATTGCTAACGACGCGCGTAAACACTAACAGACATGCGCGCTGTACGTATTGCGTGGTGACGCCGTACGTACGTTTTTGACGGGGTCGAAGGGAAAGGAAGGAGCGTCGGGGCCTATCGTTCAACATGAAGGAGGAGACGTCAAAATAGGAAGAATTGAGAATTTATAGAAAAGGCGCGATAAGGTGCGGGCAGCGGGTGAGTTTCCGGCGGGGGGCGCTGGTGAGGCGGTGTCGGTGGATGAGGGGGGGAAGCCGGGCACTGCTTACAGCTGATGTCTTATATAGGGAGGTGTTAGGCAGGTACATTGCCGGGCTGTTGCCTATAGCGACCAATCAGATCTCTGCTATCATATTCCTATGGCAGCTTGGAGAGTGAAAGCAGGGTTGTGATTGGTGGCTGTGCTCCTGTAGGGAAAGCAGGGCTGGGATTGGTGGCTGTGCCCCTGTGGGGAAAGCGGGGCTGGGATTGGTGGCTGTGCTTCTGTATGGAAAGCGGGGCTGGGATTGGTGGCTGTGCTTCTGTGGGGAAAGCGGGGCTGGGATTGGTGGCTGTGCTTCTGTATGGAAAGCGGGGCTGGGATTGGTGGCTGTGCTTCTGTAGGGTAAGCGGGGCTGGGATTGGTGGCTGTGCTTCTGTAGGGTAAGCGGGGCTGGGATTGGTGGCTGTGCTTCTGTAGGGTAAGCGGGGCTGGGATTGGTGGCTGTGCTCCTGTGGGGAAAGCGGGGCTGGGATTGGTGGCTGTGCTCCTGTAGGGAAAGCGGGGCTGGGATTGGTGGCTGTGCCCCTGTGGGGAAAGCGGGGCTGGGATTGGTGGCTGTGCTTCTGTATGGAAAGCGGGGCTGGGATTGGTGGCTGTGCTTCTGTAGGGAAAGCGGGGCTGGGATTGGTGGCTGTGCTCCTGTAGGGAAAGCGGGGCTGGGATTGGTGGCTGTGCCCCTGTAGGGAAAGCGGGGCTGGGATTGGTGGCTGTGCCCCTGTAGGGTAAGCGGGGCTGGGATTGGTGGCTGTGCCCCTGTAGGGTAAGCGGGGCTGGGATTGGTGGCTGTGCCCCTGTAGGGAAAGCGGGGCTGGGATTGGTGGCTGTGCTTCTGTAGGGAAAGCGGGGCTGGGATTGGTGGCTGTGCTCCTGTAGGGAAAGCGGGGCTGGGATTGGTGGCTGTGCCCCTGTAGGGAAAGCGGGGCTGGGATTGGTGGCTGTGCCCCTGTAGGGTAAGCGGGGCTGGGATTGGTGGCTGTGCCCCTGTAGGGTAAGCGGGGCTGGGATTGGTGGCTGTGCCCCTGTAGGGAAAGCGGGGCTGGGATTGGTGGCTGTGCCCCTGTAGGGTAAGCGGGGCTGGGATTGGTGGCTGTGCCCCTGTAGGGAAAGCGGGGCTGGGATTGGTGGCTGTGCCCCTGTAGGGTAAGCGGGGCTGGGATTGGTGGCTGTGCCCCTGTAGGGTAAGCGGGGCTGGGATTGGTGGCTGTGCCCCTGTAGGGTAAGCGGGGCTGGGATTGGTGGCTGTGCCCCTGTAGGGAAAGCGGGGCTGGGATTGGTGGCTGTGCTCCTGTAGGGTAAGCGGGGCTGGGATTGGTGGCTGTGCTCCTGTAGGGTAAGCGGGGCTGGGATTGGTGGCTGTGCTCCTGTAGGGTAAGCGGGGCTGGGATTGGTGGCTGTGCTCCTGTAGGGTAAGCGGGGCTGGGATTGGTGGCTGTGCTCCTGTAGGGTAAGCGGGGCTGGGATTGGTGGCTGTGCTCCTGTAGGGTAAGCGGGGCTGGGATTGGTGGCTGTGCTCCTGTAGGGTAAGCGGGGCTGGGATTGGTGGCTGTGCTCCTGTAGGGTAAGCGGGGCTGGGATTGGTGGCTGTGCTCCTGTAGGGTAAGCGGGGCTGGGATTGGTGGCTGTGCTCCTGTAGGGTAAGCGGGGCTGGGATTGGTGGCTGTGCTCCTGTAGGGTAAGCGGGGCTGGGATTGGTGGCTGTGCTCCTGTAGGGTAAGCGGGGCTGGGATTGGTGGCTGTGCTCCTGTAGGGTAAGCGGGGCTGGGATTGGTGGCTGTGCTCCTGTAGGGTAAGCGGGGCTGGGATTGGTGGCTGTGCTCCTGTAGGGTAAGCGGGGCTGGGATTGGTGGCTGTGCTCCTGTAGGGTAAGCGGGGCTGGGATTGGTGGCTGTGCCCCTGTAGGGTAAGCGGGGCTGGGATTGGTGGCTGTGCCCCTGTGGGGAAAGCGGGGCTGGGATTGGTGGCTGTGCTTCTGTATGGAAAGCGGGGCTGGGATTGGTGGCTGTGCTTCTGTGGGGAAAGCGGGGCTGGGATTGGTGGCTGTGCTTCTGTATGGAAAGCGGGGCTGGGATTGGTGGCTGTGCTTCTGTAGGGTAAGCGGGGCTGGGATTGGTGGCTGTGCTTCTGTAGGGTAAGCGGGGCTGGGATTGGTGGCTGTGCTTCTGTAGGGTAAGCGGGGCTGGGATTGGTGGCTGTGCTCCTGTGGGGAAAGCGGGGCTGGGATTGGTGGCTGTGCTCCTGTAGGGAAAGCGGGGCTGGGATTGGTGGCTGTGCCCCTGTGGGGAAAGCGGGGCTGGGATTGGTGGCTGTGCTTCTGTATGGAAAGCGGGGCTGGGATTGGTGGCTGTGCTTCTGTAGGGAAAGCGGGGCTGGGATTGGTGGCTGTGCTCCTGTAGGGAAAGCGGGGCTGGGATTGGTGGCTGTGCCCCTGTAGGGAAAGCGGGGCTGGGATTGGTGGCTGTGCCCCTGTAGGGTAAGCGGGGCTGGGATTGGTGGCTGTGCCCCTGTAGGGTAAGCGGGGCTGGGATTGGTGGCTGTGCCCCTGTAGGGAAAGCGGGGCTGGGATTGGTGGCTGTGCTTCTGTAGGGAAAGCGGGGCTGGGATTGGTGGCTGTGCTCCTGTAGGGAAAGCGGGGCTGGGATTGGTGGCTGTGCCCCTGTAGGGAAAGCGGGGCTGGGATTGGTGGCTGTGCCCCTGTAGGGTAAGCGGGGCTGGGATTGGTGGCTGTGCCCCTGTAGGGTAAGCGGGGCTGGGATTGGTGGCTGTGCCCCTGTAGGGAAAGCGGGGCTGGGATTGGTGGCTGTGCCCCTGTAGGGTAAGCGGGGCTGGGATTGGTGGCTGTGCCCCTGTAGGGAAAGCGGGGCTGGGATTGGTGGCTGTGCCCCTGTAGGGTAAGCGGGGCTGGGATTGGTGGCTGTGCCCCTGTAGGGTAAGCGGGGCTGGGATTGGTGGCTGTGCCCCTGTAGGGTAAGCGGGGCTGGGATTGGTGGCTGTGCCCCTGTAGGGAAAGCGGGGCTGGGATTGGTGGCTGTGCTCCTGTAGGGTAAGCGGGGCTGGGATTGGTGGCTGTGCTCCTGTAGGGTAAGCGGGGCTGGGATTGGTGGCTGTGCTCCTGTAGGGTAAGCGGGGCTGGGATTGGTGGCTGTGCTCCTGTAGGGTAAGCGGGGCTGGGATTGGTGGCTGTGCTCCTGTAGGGTAAGCGGGGCTGGGATTGGTGGCTGTGCTCCTGTAGGGTAAGCGGGGCTGGGATTGGTGGCTGTGCTCCTGTAGGGTAAGCGGGGCTGGGATTGGTGGCTGTGCTCCTGTAGGGTAAGCGGGGCTGGGATTGGTGGCTGTGCTCCTGTAGGGTAAGCGGGGCTGGGATTGGTGGCTGTGCTCCTGTAGGGTAAGCGGGGCTGGGATTGGTGGCTGTGCTCCTGTAGGGTAAGCGGGGCTGGGATTGGTGGCTGTGCTCCTGTAGGGTAAGCGGGGCTGGGATTGGTGGCTGTGCTCCTGTAGGGTAAGCGGGGCTGGGATTGGTGGCTGTGCTCCTGTAGGGTAAGCGGGGCTGGGATTGGTGGCTGTGCCCCTGTAGGGTAAGCGGGGCTGGGATTGGTGGCTGTGCCCCTGTAGGGTAAGTGGGGCTGGGATTGGTGGCTGTGCCCCTGTAGGGTAAGCGGGGCTGGGATTGGTGGCTGTGCTCCTGTAGGGTAAGCGGGGCTGGGATTGGTGGCTGTGCCCCTGTGGGGAAAGCGGGGCTGGGATTGGTGGCTGTGCCCCTGTGGGGAAAGCGGGGCTGGGATTGGTGGCTGTGCTCCTGTAGTTGTATCAGGGTGCCCTAGCCTCTTGGTAGTTCTTGTAAATGGTTCTTGTGCCCCCCCCCCCGTCACATGATTGGCACAGTATTATACTTCATATCAATTTCTGATCCACTTTTAGGGAGCCTGTCATCTCTTTCATGCTGCCTGAATCATGAGTGATCCTCAGTGCCTTCTTTCCGCCACACCCGGCTTGGCTGATAGATTTCTCTGTTTGGGTACAGGTAAGGTAGAAGCCATTGGGGACCGCCCAGATGACTCATGGTTCAAGCAGCATGACAGGTACCCTTTAAAGGAGTAGTCAAGTCCTGAAAAACGTATCCCCTATCCTAAGGATAGGGGATAAGTTTCAGACCGCTGGGGCCTCGGCTCGCTGGCCAGAGAGCACGTGTTGACCATGGCACGAAGCGGCGGCCGACACCCCCCCTCAATACAGCGCTATGACAGAGCTGGAGATTGCCAAAGGCAGCGCTCCGGCTTTGCCATAGAGTTGTATTGAGGGGGGCGTGTCAGCCACCGCTTCTTGCGGTGGTCGACACGCCCCCTTCCTGCGGGCTGCCGGCTCCCCGTACGGTCAGACCCCCTGCCATCTGGAACTTATCCCCTATCCTATGTTTTTCAAGACTGGAGATCTCCTTTAATTTAAAGGGTTTATCTAGGATCTGAAAGCATAGCTAATTTCTTTCTCGTAACAGCACCATTCTTGTCCTCAGGTAGTGTGTGGTATTACAACTTGGCTGTAATAATACATACAACCTGAGGTTCTGTTTTTAGGAAAAAGCAGCCGTGTTTTTATAATCCTGGATAACCCTTTAATGACACATGCCATAGAAGTGGGGTGCTGCAGCAACCTATTCCACGCACAGTGCTGTAGATCTATGGCACAGCTATGAAGCGAGCTGGTGCGTAATGATCTCTGCCATTAAAGGGGTGCTCTCCTTGTGCCTCCGATACCCTTCTCCCAGCCTCCTGTGCAACCCTCTTCCTGGTTGACACGTCGGACTTATTGGGCCCCGGCGCTAGAAAAAAGACGGGGGCTGTGGCCTATTACCCACACTTCCACAAGGTGAAGCACACCCACCCATCACGAGATCCATCACGACCAGCCTGAATGTTTGACCACTGCTCCATTCAAACTGGGACACATAGGACCTCCATTCCTGTGATCCTGAGGGTCCCAGTGGTTGAACTCGCACAAATCAGACAGTGGTTGAACTCGTCCGCTGCTCAGGGTTTGGAACAAACGGTTCGGAACGCTGGAGCCGGCGCCGGGAGCTTGTGATGTCTTAGCCCCGCCCCTCATTATGTTACACCCCCCCCACCCCCTCAATGCAAGTCTATGGGAGGGGGCGTGATGACCCCTCCCATAGACTTGCATTGAGGGGGTGAGGCTATGACAACACGAGCTCCCGGCTCCAGTGTTCGGAACAGTTTGTTCCAAACGCTGAGCAGTGGAGTACACCTTTAAGAACACTTTTAAGGATTTCTTGCAGCTGCAAATTATGACTTGTTAACCAATGTCTTCAAACCAGTATGCCTGTCCAGGACTGCTAGGAGTTGTAGTTTTGCAACAGCTGGAGGCACAGGGGTTATTTTTTAAAATATAAGCTACTTTTAATGAGAAGTCTTATGATCAATTTTTTCTTTTTTGTAGGTTTTCCTGTCCGGGATATTCATCATTAACCTGGTGCAGCATATTCCTTTACGCAATGGAGCTACCAAACTACAGCCGACAGCTCCTACAGCAGATCTACACCTTGTGTAAAGAGCAGCAGTTTTGCGATTGCACAATATTCGTTGGCTCCTTACACTTCCGAGCCCACAAACTCATTCTTTCTGCCGCCAGTTTGCTCTTTAAGTCCCTGTTGGAAACTACTGAAACCATCTCCATAGACGCCTCTGTTGTCTCCACCGACGAGTTCTCTCTGCTCCTAGAGATTATGTACTCAGGAAAATTACCCCCGGGGAAGCACAACTTGACCAAAATTATCTCCGTGGCCGACAGCCTTCAGATGTTTGACGTGGCTGTAAGCTGTAAGAACCTCCTGACTGAACTAATGAGTCACTCCACCCAGAAAAAAGAAGTCCCGATCCAGCCATTAACCTTTGTAAAAGCTGATATCAAGCCAGTCATCCCTAGGAGTAATGTAGTGAGTGAAACCATCGCCATTGAAAAGGTGTTGTCTCCCATGAGTGCGGCAGCTTCTTCTGTCCTGTCCGCTTCAGAGCAACAACAAACTAATAAAACTCTAAACCCCACGTTATGTACCAAAAAATTGGACTCTAATGGCAATCTGCAGCCTGCAAACCCGACTTTACCCGACGGATCTACAGAGCAAAGTTCACATAGTCCTAAGATTGCTGAAACAAAGGAGGAAAACGTCACAGGGTCTTCTAGTGCCGAAAGAACACTAACCTCAGCACCAGTTTTGAAGAAATCTGATAAAGCTTCTAGTCCTCCAAAAACTGGAAGCACAATGTGTGTCCCTCCGATAGAGATCTGTCCTCAGCAAAAGCTGTCAGAACAAGAAGTGGCTCATAAAGGGATGGATTCTAACTCTGAAAGAGCAAATGCTGAAGCCACATCCTGCAATACAGCACAAGATGGTGAATCGGCTGGAGCAGAGGAGACTGCAGAGCCTGCTGCCAAGAAAAGAAGACTTGATGAATCTGGTAATTTTATGCCTTATTTACTTTTAACACTTAGGCCCTCATTTACTTCATTAAATCGGGTTGTCTATGTTGCTTTCTTACCCGACTGCTTTTTTCCCCTGGTATTTATTATTATGTCGCATCCTGTTTGTCGCACGTGGGTTTTGTTGGTTTTGGTTTCCAACTCCTCTGAGCTGTCGGGGAAAAAATCCACAACAATTCAACAAATTCGGGTTGGAAACCTTAATAAATACGTGGGAAAGCTCAGAAATGTCGGGTTACGCCCCTTTTTCGGGTTTGGGAGAATCCACATCGGGTCCGTCGGGAAAAAATGTCGCATAGTGTTGCAGACTGGCGCACGATGTCTGCGACATGGCGCAGACAAAGATGCGCCAAAAAAACCCGACAAAAGAGGTCGGGTTTAGAATAGTAAATGAGGGCCTGAGGGTTCATTCACACGTATCATATCAGCTGCAGATTTACCACTGTATTCATATATATATATATATATATATATATATATATATATATACACATATATACACACACACACACACACACACAGTGGTCCCTCAAGTTACAATATTAATTGGTTCCAGGACAACCATTGTATGTTGAAACCATTGTATGTTGAGACCATAACTCTATGGAAACCTGGTAATTTGTTCTAAAGCCATCCAAAAAAAAATAAAGAAAAAAAAGTTGCTAACTAATACAGATAAAGCAAGTCCTTACATGTAAAAGTAAGCAAGATCTGCTGGGAGCTGTAAATCGCTGTCTGTCAGTGTTTCCCAACCAGGGAGCCTCCAGCTGTTGCAAAACTACAACTCCCAGCATTTTTTTTTTTTTTAAACTGGTGCCAGAAAGTTAAACAGATTTGTAAATTACTTCTATTAAATCTTTACCCTTTTGTACTTATTAGCAGCTGTACACTACAGAGGAATTTCTATTTTTGAATTTCTTTTTGTCTTGTCCACAGTGCTCTCTGCTGACACCTGATGCCCGTATCAGGAACTGTTCAGAGCAGGAGAAATTCCCCGTAGTAAACCTACACTGCTCTGGACAGTTCCTGACACGGACAGAGGTGTCAGCAGAGAGCACTGTGGACAAGACAAAAAATAAATTCAAAAAGAAAAGAATTTCCTCTGTAGCATACAGCTGCTAAAAAGTACAGGAAGGGTAAACATTTTTTAATAGAAGTAATTTACAAATTTGTTTAACTTTCTGGCATCAGTTCATTAAAAAAGCGGGTCGGGCCCGACACCTAGCAACGGCCGGGACCTGTGGCTACTGATCGCGGTGCCGCGTGCTATTAACGCCTCATCTAAAGTGAAAGTAAACTAACACCGGTTAGCTTAGGGAGCTGTTCGGGATCGCCGCGATGAAATTGCGGCATCCCGAACAGCTTACAGGACAGCAGGAGGGACCCTACCAGGCATGAGCAAGTCATGCGGCAGAATCATTAATCAATGGTTTCCTTTCAGTACTTATGAGCTGTTGAGTTGTTATTTTCTGTCTAAGTGCTCTCTGATGACACCTGTCTTGGGAACTGTCCAGAGTAGAAGCAAATCCCCATAGTAAACCTCTTCTACTCTGTGCAGTTCCCGAGACAAGTAGAGATGTCAGCAGAGAGCACTGTTGCCAGACAGAAAATAACTCAACTTCAGCAGCTAATAAGTACTGAAAGGATAAAAAAAAAAATAATAGAAGTAATTTACAAACCTGTTTAACTTTCTGGAGCCAGGTGATTAAAAAAAAATTTTTTTTTTCCTGGGATACCCCTTTTAAGTCTATAGAAAAGAGAGACAGCAAAGTACGGTGCTTGGCTGTTTTTTTCAGCCCCATAAACACTCATTAGAGCAGCAACAGTCACGTTCACCCATAGCTCAATTCAACACTCTTTTTTTACTGTAGTCATCTAGTGAGGGGTAGAAAGGGGGGGGGGGGGGGGGTCAGAACCACTGTCCAGTGTTGGTGTCATGTATCACCTATCTTTACCTTTGCTCCAAGCTGAGGAATGGTGTGGGATCAGAGGAGACCGACGATACAAATACTGTTTTCTCAGTCGCTTTATTGGGGGGGACACAGACCATGGGAATATGCTCTGCCACTAGGAGGCTAACACTAAGCAAAGAGAAAGGTTGGCTCCTCCCTGGCAGGATTTACCCGCATACTGGCACTGAGCTGTGCTTTCAAAGAATTGGCAGTAATCCCTTTTTTATGGATGGATGAATGGATTTATTTATTTGTTTATTGATCTGGGTGACCTGTATTTTGTTTGTAGAACCTGAGAAAACTTCGGGTGAGTTGGATTTTCTTATCCGTTATGAAAGTATCTTCAGCGAGGCTCTGTCAGACCCCCAGAGTGTCCTAGAAAACCTCAACAAGTGTCAAGAAATCAATGAGGCCGAGAAGCAGGTAAAAGCTCCCACAGTCTGTGTGTTACCCCCCCCTTAACCCCTTAAGGACTGACAATTTAATTTTAAAGTTTTCATTTTTTCCTCTTCGCCTTCTAAAAATCATAACTCTTTTATATTTTCATCCACAGACTAGTATGTGGGCTTGTTTTTTGCGCGACCAGTTGTCCTTTGTAATGACATCACTCATTATATCATAAAATGTATGGCGCAACCAAAAAACACTATTTTTGTGGGGAAATTAAAAAGAAAAACGCAATTTTGCTAATTTTGGAAGGTTTCGTTTTCACGCCGTACAATTTACAGTAAAAATGATGTGTGTTCTTTATTCTGAGGGTCAATACGATTAAAATGATACCCATTATTATATACTTTTCTATTATTGTTGTGCTTAAAAAAAAAATCACAAACTTTTTAACCAAATTAGTACGTTTATAATCCCTTTATTTTGATGACCTATAACTTTTTTATTTTTCCGTATAAGCGGCGGTATGAGGGCTCATTTTTTGCGCCATGATCTGTACTTTATTTTGATACCACATTTGCATATAAAAAAAACTTTTAATACATTTTTTATAATTTTTTTAAATAAAATGTATTAAAAAAGTAGCAATTTTGGACTTTTTTTTTCTTATTTTTTTTTACGTTCACGCCATTCACCGTACAGGATCATTAACATTTTATTTTAATAGTTCGGATATTTACGCACGCGGCGATACCAAATATGTCTATTAAATTTATTTTTTACGCTTTTTGGGGGTAAAATAGGAAAAAACTGACGTTTTACTTTTTTATTGGGGGAGGGTATTTTTTTTTTTTACTTTTACATTTTTTTACATTATTTTTTTACACTTGAATAGTCACCATAGCGGACTATTCATAGCAATACCATGATTGCTAATACTGATCTGTTCTATGTATAGGACATAGAACAGATCAGTGTTTTCGGTCATCTCCTGCTCTGGTCTGCTCGATCTCAGACCAGAGCAGGAGATGCCGGGAGCCGGACAGAGGCAGGTGAGGGGACCTCCGTGCGGCGTTCTGAACGATCGGATCCCCGCAGCAGCGCTGCGGGCGATCTGATCATTCATTGAAATCGCGTACTGCCGCAGATGCCGGGATCTGTATTGATCCCGGCATCTGAGGGGTTAATGGCGGACGCCCGCGAGATCGCGGGCGTCGGCCTTTGCCGGCGGGTCCCTGGCTGCGATCAGCAGCCGGGATCAGCCGCGCATGACACGGGCATCGCTCCGATGCCCTCGGTTATGCACAGGACGTAAATGTACGTCCTGGTGTGTTAAGTACCGCCGCACCAGGACGTACATTTACGTCCTGCGTCCTTAAGGGGTTAAAGGGGTACTCCGGTGGAAAACTTTTTTTTTTTTTTTTTTTTTTTTTTATCAACTGGTGCAAGAAAGTTAAACAGATTTGTAAATTACTTCTATTAAAAAATCTTAATCCTTCCAGTACTTATTAGCTGCTGAATGCTACAGAGGAAATTCTTTTCTTTTTGGAACAGAGCTCTCTGCTGAAGTCATGACCACAGTGCTCTCTGCTGACATCTCTGTCCATTTTATGAACTGTCCACAGTAGAAGAAAATCCCCATAGAAAACATGCTGCTCTGGACAGTTCCTAAAATGGACAGAGATGTCAGCAAAGAGCACTGTGGTCATGATGTCAGCAGAGAGCTCTGTGTTCCAAAAAGAAAATAATTTCCTCTGTAGTATTCGGGTGCTAATAAATACTGGAAGGATTAAGATTTTTTAATAGAAGTAATTTACAAATCTGTTTCTTCCTGGCACAGTTGATAAATAAAAACAACAAAGTTTTCCACCGGAGTACCCCTTTTAAAGGAGTTATCCAGTGAAATACAACTTCTTCCCTATCCTCAGAATAAGGAAGAAGTGTCTGATCACAGGGGGGGGGGGGGGGTTCCAACCTCTTAGGACCCCATGTGATCTGCAGAACACATTCCTGGCTCTCGGTGAGAGCGCATGTTGCGGACAAAATGCTTCCCATTCATTTCTGCAGGGGCAAGTACAGAACTTGGGCTTTTTTGGGGCTTCCATAGAATGCAGAGAGACAACCTCTCAGCGATCAGACACACAAGTTGTTTATTTATTGGGCTGAGTTCACATTTGACCAAATTAGCAAATGCCACAAGCTAGATCCGATGTCCCATCAATTTCTCTATAGGGTAAAATATGGGAATAACACCAGACCAGTGTATTTGCCATCCAGCATGGATTTGATGGATCAATTAACCCGGCATACAACATTTTTTGATCAGCACCAAATGGCAAATATGCCTGATGAATGGGAACAAGGCCTTACACGTTGTAGATGGGATCTGTGCCGCACCTGAAGTTTTGCTTTTATTTGTGTGTGTTTTGTACTAAAGGCTGTGGTGGAATGTTGTCAAGCTGAAGAAGGGAGCTCAACATTTGCAAAACTCCTAGAAAAGGTTAAAGATGGGCAGAGCATTGTTGTAGAGACTGTCCTGGCTTTACTCAAGTTGTGC
The DNA here is from genome assembly GCF_029499605.1 of Hyla sarda. Classification (NCBI taxonomy): domain Eukaryota; kingdom Metazoa; phylum Chordata; class Amphibia; order Anura; family Hylidae; genus Hyla; species Hyla sarda. The sequence goes on along the minus strand of NC_079198.1, from coordinate 115,834,686 downwards.
AGAGACACCAATCCGAGTGTAAATGAAGCCTTACGTGAGAAGGAGCCGCAGGAGAAGGACTCGGCAGAGGAAGAATCAGAGGAGACTGGTAAGAGGAACATCACAGAAAAGGATCTATTAGAGGTTTTCTAGTTTTGTCAGTTAAGGGGTACTCCACTGCCCCAGCATCCAGAAGTTCAGAACGCTGGGTGCGGGGGTCATGAAGTCACAACCATGCCCCTCGTGACATCACACCCCCTCAATGCAAGTCTATGGGAGGGGGCGTGACGTACGCATTCAGAACTAAATGTTCCGGACCCTGTGGCTAGGGATCGACCGATCATCGGTTTGGCCGATATTCACGATTTTGGACGTTATCGGTATCGGCAATTACCTTGCCGATAATCTGATAACACCGCACCGCCCTGGCCAGAGACCGCCGCCGCTGCTGCCCCATTGCCACACCCATCCCCGGTTTTATAATTACCTGTTCCCGGGTCCGTGCTGCTTCTTGCTCCCGCGGCATCCTGTGTTACGCTGTGCTACGCAATGACGAGTGACGTCCACAACGCGACGTCACTGTCAGTGCGCACAGTGACAGCTCAGGAGGACGGCACCGGTGACAGAAGTAGCGCGGACTGCGGGCCCTGGGAACAGGTAATTATAAAACCGGGAATGGGGCCGGGGCGGTGCGGTGGTGGAGGGGGGGGGGGGGGGGGGCGGTGACGGTTATAGGACTCAGGAGGACCCCAGGACAGGCAGGGGGAGAGAAGCGGGGTGGCGGCGGTGGTCTCTGGCACTGCAAAAGCTGCTGCAGTTCATTGATTTAAAGCGCCGCTTTAAATACATGATCTGCATCGGTGTCGCCTCGGGGAGGGGGGGGGGGGGGAGAGATGAATAGCCGGTAACTTATACCGGAATATCGGTGTATAAGCTATCGGCCCTAACCTCCACAGAGTATCGTATCGGCCCTAAAAAATCGATATTGGTCGATCCTTTCCTGGGGCAGTGGAGTACCCCTTTTAAGTTTAATCATTGTATAATGAAAAGTTATTTTACTTTTTATATACAGTATATCATTCGTGTAGACCAGCTTTCTGGCATACAATAGCAAGTTTTTGAGCAAACCTTACATTTTGCTAATTGTTTCTGACCCCACTTTAGAAAAAGTAGATAAGCTTAGCTGGTTGGGAAATGGCCACTTAAAAATTGCATACGTTATAACTAAAATCTATGCTAGATTGCAAGCTGTGTAGATATTAGCCACAGTGAAAGATGATGCAAATTTATTAGGAGACTTTCATCACTTAATATATTTGGGGCATCTCACTCCAACGCATCTTTTTATCAAGACCGACCTATGAAAGAATGATCTTAAGAAACAAAACTCAGACTGAATTCATTAACAGTTGTCAAGATATCCTCTTGCTGTCAGTGAATAGGGATTTTCTATCTAAAGACTGAAAAGTTGTACTAACTAAATACTTGGATTTACTTTGCTACAGTTACATTCAATTTAGACCAGGGCTTGACAAATCTGTTATGAATCCATGTTAGGAGCTAGGATGCCGCACGTCACGTAACGTTGGCGGAGCACTGGACCACCAGGTATGTGCACCATAACTGTTTAAACAGTTAAATGACAGGCATCTGAATGTTCTCTGGTTTCCATCATTTCCGGCAGTTGTCAGCAGCTGGTACCTGCCTGATATGACATGGACCCAGCTTCCTGGTGCTAGTCATACTCCCTCACCCGACCCACAACATAAATGTATGTTAAGGGTTAGGACGGGGTTAATGGAAGAGGCTGACAAAAGCCTAGGCACCAGGTCAAAGTTACCAGTCACCATGGCGACCTGGCGCCTGGTATTTGTCAAGCCCTGTTCTACTGTTATTTTTTTTTTTTTTTCCTAATGTAAAAGCTTTTTATTTTGTCACTGACAGAAAGCAGAGATTTTTAAAGTGGTGAGGAATTGAATGTAAGTGTATTAAAAAACTTCAGCATGTTATGCAATCATTAAGTTCTATCTATTTACAACTGGAAAGTCTCCCTTAAAGGGGAACTGCGCCCCTAGACATCTTATCCCCTATCCAAAGGATAGGGGATAAGATGTCTGATCGTCGGGGTCCTGCCGCTTGGGACCCCTGCGATCTCCCTGCTGCACCCGGTGTTCTTTTAGAGTGTCGGGTGCAGCGCCGGAGGCTCGTGATGTCATGCCCCGCTCGTGACATCACGGCCATGCCCCCTCAATGCATGTCTGTGGGAGGGGGCGTGGCCGTGACGTCACGAGTGGGACGTGAATGTCACTCACGATCAGACATCTTATCCCCTATGCTTTGGATAGGGGATAAGATGTCTAGGGGCAGAGTACCCCTTTTAAATACCTTTTGAGCAACAGGAAAAGTGGCCATCCTACTACATCTTCCATTAGCAGAGTAAATACTGTTTTGATGGGATTTTTGTCTCCATATTGACAGAGCTGGCAGAAAAAGGAAAAACCTTGTTTGATCTCCTGATGGAACGCAGAGAAGAGCTGATACAGTGTATAACCGAGCTCAGCCCCATCATCGAGTGTCTGGATACCGCAGAGGAGGGCTTTCTTACCAACATCGAGAAAAAGGTATTTCACATTGTTCCCTCACTCTCCTGATGGATGAACTTTTTTTTAATTTTTTTTATTTTTTATTTTTGGTTTGATTTATTGCTGAAGTTTTACCAGCGGCAGTAATCCTATATCCCTTGTAATAACAGGTGATCACGGACTGCTGTGAAGGTGCGTCACACAAGGAAGCCATGGATAAACTCTTGAGGAAAGCATCGGATACCAAAACCTTGAGCCCTGATAGTCTGATCAAACTTCTGCAAGCCGTGAGAGAAGCCTTCCCCGATCTGCACGCTTTGCTTGATATTCTTGAGCCGCACAGTAAAAAAGCCACCTTTAAAGGTATAAAACATTAAAGTACCTGTCATGATCTTGTTAAATGTTATAATCCTCATGATAAACCTCCCCCTGCCTTTATTTTTATTATTTAGTTTTCTACCTTGATTTTGTTCTGTATTTTCTGCTCAGTCTCAGGGTGCATGCACACCAAGTTTTTGCAATACAGTTCCCGTATCAGGTTTTCGATGAAAAATGGATTCCTCAAAACCTGACTAAACTGTATCAAAAAGTGTGTACAAATTTTAACCCATATACGGTTGAAAACCATATACGGTTTGAAAAATTATATCCGGTTGCATCTGTTTTTTAAGAAAAAAAACGGACCATAAAACGTGGTACACTACGGTTTTGGGTACGGGTAAAAAACTGGACACAACCGTATGTGATTGCTAAACGGACTAAACCGAATGATGCGTTTGACGTATACGGTTTACATTGTTAAGTCAATGCATACAGTTTTCTATACGGTTCCGTACGGTTTTTAACTTGAAACAATATACGGGAACTGTATAGCAAAAACGTGGTGTGCATGCACCCTCAGTCAGATTCACAGACTGGGAAGGGGTGTTACCCAGCAAGCGTGACATCATCTGAAGCCATACAGGTGAGAACTTCCTCCTTCCCTCCCTCCAGCCCAGAGCAGTTCAATGTGAAATGCACCATGATTGGCTAAGGCTGCACCCCCCCCCCTCCTCCTCCTCCTCCTCCTCCTCCTCTCAGCACTCCAGACTGCATTTCCTGATTTTGGACTTCTGCCAGGCCAACAGGAGTCCAAAGTCTGTGCATGAGATGGGGGGGAAATGTGCTCTGGACAAGTAGGGAGACGCCTAGTGGCAGCTTTTTTAAACATAAATAAAACATAGAAAAATATTTTTTTCTTTACCATAAGGAGTGCAGTAGCAAAAATTAGTTTTAATAACAATGCCCATTTAAAGTATTCCAGCTTAGTCGCCCAGTAGTCAGATCCCCATGGTTGACTAGGTGTATCAGCATGTGCCTCCCCCCATTCCCACTCCTTGTCTAGTGGTTAAACGCAGAGGATCATAATTATCTCCAATCTCTGCAATTGCAGTGAGTTGTGAGCTACAATGAACAGGTGACCCGGACTATCTGCTTATTGAAAATGTCCTGTCTACAACATAACTACAGCTGTAAACATTACCATTCAATGTGCTGCCACCTGGAGGCAAACTAATCTCTAGCGCATTCGTTAGACTTGGATTCCACTTGACTTTTTTTTTTTTTTTTTTGTGGCCAGATATTACTGGGAGTTAATGGGCGAAATATGAAACGCCATACACACTTTGCTGTTTCTCTATCGGCTCCATTGGGGGGGACACAGACCGTGGGTATATGCTGCTGTCTCTAGGAGGTGTGACCCTATGATAACAAAAAAAAGTCTGCTCCTCCCAGCAGGATATACCCGCCTTCAGGTTCTGAGCTAGTCAGTTTTAGCTTAGTGTCTAGTAGGAGGTGGACATGGCCTGGAATTCTCCAGACCAGGTCTTCTGATTTATTGTTTTCCTAGTATAGGGACGTGTTAGGGGGGGCACAGACATTGCGTATATGCGCTGTTCACCCTCGTCAACGGTCAGAGCCTGGGTTGGTACCTCATGGGTCTGGGTCACCCTATTTCCCTGCTCGCCTCGCTCGTGCATAGCAGCTAGGCATGATGCAGGCGACAAAAAGCTGACTGAAGACTTAACGGAAGACTCAATTAGGTAAGTTCTTCAGACTGAGGCAAGTACATTTCCCTTTTCTCCCTTAGGTACGGACTTGCAACCTCTGGAGACCCTCAGTTTTTGGCCCACCTTTCAGGTTTATGGGGCTGGCTTATACTGGGGCTTGACTTTTTTATTCTGGTGCGAGCAGTGGCATTTTAGGGGGCATGCATTCTGTTTTTACACTGTGTGAATGTGTTTTTACTACTTCACTGTGTGTGTGTATGTTTGCTGTGCGGCTATGACCGCGGCACCTTATATGCGGCTGACAGCTGCGGCGCTCGTTCTGGCCGGGCGCTCTGAGCGCCGGCTTACTTTCGTTTTGGCCGCCCGCTCACTTCCCCCGAGCACATAAGCGGCTGACATGTGCGCTCGGGACAAGGAGCGCCATTACAGCTTCTTCTCCGCTCTTTTCATAACTCCACCCCCTGGGCTGTCAGAGCTCCCTAGAGGCACGAAGGGGCCTCCAATCAGCGACGTGGGCGCGATTTTCAGTGGATGGGGCCAATCAGTTAGTGCCTCTGCCTCAGGCACGCCCATCTCTGGCTATTGGCTGGCCCGATTTACACTCTAGCTGCATGGAGCCGAGTTCTCCTCACTGCAGCTGCCAGGGGACACAGACTAGAGTGAGAAAGTTCCTGTCTTTTTCTCATTATGTCCGTCCCCAGAGCTGTTCCTCCTTCTAAACAGAAAACTGGAATGTCAGTGTCTTATTTTGTCTGTAAGCACTGTAATGCTAAGATGCCTGGCTCTACTGAACCCACTTGCTCTGCCTGCTCCACTGCTCCCCCAGACCCCCTGGTACCCCCGGATGCCCTTTCGGTTCCAGTGGATTCTGCAGTCCCTCCAGCCTGGGTTTCTTCCCTGACCCAGTATATGGCCGACTTGACTCAAGTCTCCCCTTCGGTGGCTGAGGCCTCCCGGGAAGTGGTGTCCGCCTTGAAGGGGTCTGCCCTGCGCTGGCCCTCTCTGGGGGCCCGCTCCTCTTCCCCAAATACTTCACGCTCTCACAAGTGTAATAGGGGTGCCTTGTCCAACTCTTCCATTGAGCCTTCAGATAGGCGTGGGTGCTCCCCCCGTGGGTCCCGCCCCCCCCCCCCCTGTCATCTGGTCACAAACGTCGCTCCTCCAGAGGATGTTCTCGGAGTCGCCGCTCTGCCACGCCAGAGCCGCGTACACGGTCAGAGTCACCACCCTCCAGGACTGCCTCCACAAGTTCACATTCTCCTGGTGAACTGGCTGACGAGGCTTCCGAGCCGGCATCTGACTCAGAGGACCACAGTTGAAACGGTGAACTCATTGGTCGCAGCCATAAGAGACACCTTTCACTTAGAGGACCCAGGATCTTCGGATGTAACTCCTGAAGTATCCTTTCATCGTGCTAAGCCATCACCTCAAAGGTTCAGCTCTCACGCGGACTTTGACGCCATTCTGGAATCTGCATGGAAACATCCAGACAAGAGGTTCCCAGGAATAAAGACAATTCAAGAACATTATCCATTTGACAAGGATCTTGTCAGTAAGGTGGTTTCCCCTCCTTCAGTGGATCCATCAATCTCCCGAATCTCTAAGGCTACTACACTGCCACTGGCAGATGCGGCTGCCTTCAAGGATTCCACGGACAAGAAGGTGGAGTCCTTAGTGAAGTTTGCCTCTGAAGCAGCTGGCTCTTCGCTTCTTCCCATCTTCGCCTCGACATGGGCGTCCAAGGCCCTATCGGAGTGGTGCCTAAAACTCCGTCAGGGTATCCTAGCGGGAACCCCCCCCCCCCAGTGGATCTGTCTGCTCTGGCTCTCCAATGCTCTTAAGCTGGGGAATTTCTGTGCACAGCTTCCATGCAGTCAGCCCGTTGTTCTGCTTTTGCTGTGGGTCACCTAGCTGCTCTCTGCCGTTCTATGTGGCTTAAAGCTTCGAATGCGGATGCCACTTCCAAAAGTAATCTCACTGAGCTTCCTTTTACGGGTGGCCGTCTTTTTGGCAAGCGCCTTGACGAGATTATCTCTGAGGCGACTGAGGGTAAGAGTTCCTTGTTGCCTCAAAATAAGGCGCGCTCCACTTCCCAAAGGAAGTCCTCTTCCTTTCGGTCCTTTCGGACCCTTGGCCCCAGCAAGGGGTCTGAGCAGGCGCCTTCCCGGGACAAGAAGGCTCCCTCGTGCCGGGCGCGCCCATCTTGGAAGTTGGACACAAACTGTTCCGGACGGTTTGCAGCCAAATCAGGCAACCGCAAACCCACTTCTGCATGAAGTGAAGCCCCCACCCGCAGTTTTATCTCGGGTGGGTGGTCGTCTCTTACTTTTTCGAGACATCTGGGCCACACACATTCAGGACTCTTGGGTCAGGGACGTGGTGTCCAACTGTTACCGAATCGAATTTGCCTCCCTCCCGAGGGATCGCTTTTTTCGATCCCGGGCCCCCCGGTCTCCTTCTCTAGTGAAGCAATTTCGAGAGGCTCTCCATTCTCTGCTTCTCCAGGGGGTTATCGTTCCCGTTCCTCCAGGGGAACGTTTTTGGGGTTTCTATTCCAATCTTTTTGTGGTCCCCAAAAAGGACTGTTCTGTACGACCAATCCTAGACCTCAAGCGTCTCAAAAGTCATCTTCTCATCCGCCACTTCCGAATGGAATCTCTCCGTTCGGTAGTGGTATCCCTAGAACAAGGGGAGTTTCTTTCTTCGGTGGACATCAAGGATGCCTACCTCCATATGCCAATATTTCCAGGCCATCACCGGTATCTCCACTTTGCGGTTCCGGAGGGGCATTTTCAATTCGTAGCCCTGTTGCAGTCGAGGGGAGTCTCGGTGATACCCTACCTGGACGACCTTCTCATCAAGGCTCCCACCAGAGCCCAGACTCTGGAGAATGTGGATGTCACTCTTCACACTCTGGATCGCTTCGGGTGGATGGTCAACCGGGACAAGTCAATCCTCTCTCCCACCCAGTCTCTGATCTTCTTGGGACTTCACTTCAACACGGCCTCTGCCCGAATTTGCCTTCCACCGGACAAACGTCTGACTCTTATGTCAGGAGTCCGCTCCATTCGGGCTCAGGTCCCAGTTTCAATCCGCACTTGTATGGAAGTCCTGGGTTGGATGGTGGCGGCCATGGAGGCCGTACCCTTTGCCCAGTTTCATTACCGCCCTCTTCAACTGGCGATTCTCTCTCGATGGAACAGATCTCCTCTGTCCCTAGATTGCAAGATTGTTCTCCCTCGCAGGATCCCTCAGTCTCTGCTCTGGTGGCTCCGCTCCCCCCTTCTTCTTCAGGGGCGGTCATTTCTTCCCCTTCACTGGCAGGTAGTTACAACGGATGCCAGTCTGTTGGGCTGGGGCGGTGTGTTCAGGGATTGCACCGTTCAAGGACTCTGGTCTCCCCGAGAAGCCCTTCTTCCGATAAACATTCCGGGGGTGCTCAACTGGGAAGCAGACTTCCTCAGCCGGTCCTCACCCGACCCCCGGCGAGTGGTCCCTACATCCAGAGGTCTTCGAGCAGGTCTGCGACCTCTGGGGCATTCCAGACATGGACCTCTTCGTGTCTCAGCACAATCGGAAGATCCTTCCTTTTGTTTCCAAGTCCCGGGACCCTCAGGCTCTAGCCGTGGACGCCCTAGTGATTCCTTGGGAGCGGTTTGCCCTACCCTACCTGTTCCCTCCCTTCCGCTCCTTCCCAGGGTTCTGAGGAAGCTCAAAGCGGAGGACGTTCCCGCCATTCTGGCAGCTCCAGATTGGCCCGAAGGTCGTGGTACACAGTCAGGTTCCTGGACGACTCTCTGCTGCGCCTTCCGCTTCGTCTGGACCTGCTCTCACAGGGTCCTCTTTGCCACCCCAATTTACAGTCGCTGCATTTGACGGCGTGGTGGTTGAGGCCGCGGTTTTGAGGGCCCGCAGTTTCTCTTCCCAAGTCATTCACACCATGCTCAGGGCGCATAAGCCCTCCTCGGCAAAAATTTACCACCGTACTTGGCGGTCTTATTTTCGCTGGTGTGAAGCTCAGGTCCTGTCTCCTGTGACTTTCTCGGTTCCCAGTCTTCTCTCCTTTTTGCAGTCGGGTTTGGAACTGGGGTTGTCTCTCAGTTCCCTTAAGGGTCAGGTTTCGTCCCTTTCTATTCTTTTCCTGCGTCCTCTGGCTTCTATTTCTCATGTCCGGACCTTCCTTCAAGGAGTGGCGCATGCTGTCCCTCCTTACCGGTCACCCTCTCCCCCTTGGGACTTGAATCTGGTTCTGAGTGCCCTCCAGGGTGCACCCTTTGAGCCCCTTGGAGAGGTGTCTCTGCGCCTCCTTTCTTGGAAGGTGGCGTTTCTTGTTGCTATCACCTCCATCCGGAGGGTGTCTGAACTGGCAGCTCTTTCCTGCCGTTCTCCTTTTCTGGTGATCCACCATGGCAAGGTTGTTTTCCGGCCAGATCCTTAGGTGGTTTCGGCTTTTCATCTCAATGAGGACATTGTCCTCCCGTCTTTTTGTCCCGCTCCTTCTCATCCTAAGGAGCGTTCACTCCACAAGCTGGATGTGGTTCGGGCTGTTAGGTCCTATCTCTCTATTACTTCTTCGTTTCGTCAGTGTGATTCCTTTTTCGTCCTTACGGAAGGTCGTCGTAAGGGACAACCTGCTTCCAAGGCCACCATTTCCTGGTGGATTCGGTCTGCCATTTGGGAAGCCTATCGCTGTAAGGGGAAGATTCCTCCTTTCAGGGTTGTGGCTCATTCTACCCGTTATGTTGGGGCATCCTGGGCTCTCCAGAACAGAGCCTCTGCCTCACAGATTTGCAAGGCGGCTACCTGGTCGTCTTTGCACACTTTCTCGAGGTTCTACCAGGTTCATACCTTCACATTGGCTGATGCTAGTCTGGGCCGTAAAGTGTTGCATGCGGTAGTGGAACGGTCGTCTTCCTGATTACTTATCTGCCCACCCAAGGGATGGCTTTGGTACGTCCCACGGTCTGTGTCCCCCAATGGAGCCGATAGAGCAAAGGAGATTTTATTTACTTACCATAAAATCTCTTTCTCGGAGGATCCATTGGGGGACACAGCTCCCACCCTCTTTTGGGGTTTTCTTCGTTTCTCTGTCCGGGGGTGTGTTCAGTTGAATTTTTTCTTCTGGTTCTCAGACAGTTTGGGTCTTCTTTGACCTGTCGGTCCTCTCCTATTGCTCTGGAACTAAAACTGATTAGCTCAGGGCCTGGAGGCGGGTATATCCTGCTGGGAGGAGCCAACTTTTTTTTTTTTATCATAGTGTCGCACCTCCTAGAGACAGCAGCATACACCCACGGTCTGTGTCCCCCAATGGATCCTCCGAGAGAGAGAGATTTTACGGTAAGTAAATAAAAAAAATCCTTTTGTGGCATTTCCTTTCCAATATCACAGCAGGCTAAGGTTATGAAGTTTCTAGTTAAATGGGCACTGTTATTAAACATGATTTTTAATGTTTCCTTATGCCAAAAAAAATATCTTTTATAATTGGCTTCTATTGAAAAAAATAATGTTTTGTTAGTTTTTCTGCTGTATACTTCTGTCCACTTTCTCCTGCTGGGAGATTGCACTGTGTGAGCAAGAATAAAGGTAAGATACACAGCTTTTTAAAGCTCAGAATATATATATATATATATATATATATATATATATATATATATATATATATATATATATATATATATATATATATATATATATATTTTTTTTTTTTAAAGGGTTGGCGGAGTGTTAGGAGTAGGAAGGGAACATAGCCTGAGTTAGTCTACAAAAGTTTATTTGGTGACAGGTACTCTTTAAACTTCCCCAGAAACCTTTATGACCTATATTCTATTTATTTTAGGAAAGATGAGCATGGGAGATTACGGAGCAGAATTGCTAAGGCAATACCAGGAAAACCTGTCTGAGGTTGTGCATGATGCCGACTTGGTTCTCGGCGGTCTGTCATCAGCAACTAACCTAACAGATCATGAAAGAGAGGTGCGTCCCCACTGCTTAGTGCATTGTCCAGAATAGTAATTTTTTCGGCGTATTCTTTTCAAAAGATGGACAAATGCTGCAAATCCCTGTACCCTTTACAGCTTCTGTAATCAGTGGAAAGCCCCTGTTCAGTGTTCTGATGGGCCATTCTATTAATGTTTTCTCCAGCGGGTTTCTGAATAAGGCTTTGTTTACATTAGACAAATGAAGTATGTCTGTGGTATACATTAAGATACTCACCAAAATGCCAATGCATGCAACAGTGAGCCAGTTCTTTAAAGGGGTACTCTCGTTGGGAAAACAATTTTATTTTTTTTATTTTTTTTTATTTTTATATCAACTGGTGCCGGAAAGTTAAACAGATTTGTAAATTGCTTCTATTAAAAAAAATCTTAATCCTTCCAGTACTTATTAGCTGCTGAATACTACAGAGGAAATTCTTTTCTTTTTGGAACACAGTGCTCTCTGCTGACATCATGAGTACAGTGCTCTCTGCTGACATCTGTCCATTTTAGGAACTGTCCAGAGTAGGAGAAAATCCACATGGCAAACACATGCTGCTCTGGACAGTTCCTAAAATGGAGAGAGATGTCAGCAGAGAGCACTGTGTTCCGAAAGAAAAGAATTTCCTCTGTAGGATTCAGCAGCTAATAAGTACTGGAAGGATTGAGATTTTTTAATAGAAGTAAGTTAAAATCTGTTGATTTAAAAAACCAGTGGATTTAAAAAAAAAAAATTTGGTTTGCAAGGAGTGTGCCCTTTTAAAGAGAACGGGCTCACTGGAGTACCTCTTTTTTTGATCACATCTTCTGTTTCAGGTAATGGAAAGTATTGTGAGAAAAAACTGCAGTTCTCGTATCTTCAACATACTGGCATCTTGTGTGTTTGAAGAGCAAACCTTAGCGGTGGTGGCCGTCTGGCAGCTGCTGTTAGCAATGCAAGAGTTAAGCCCGTCCGTGAAGTCTCTGATGGACGAGATCCGTAAAGAACCAGGAGCCGATATCTTCTTCCAGAGTGGTAAGATGGGTTCAATTCAACCCAACAAAATAAACAGAAGTGCTCCAATAGTCTGTAGAGTTGTCTCTGTAAACGTGTCTATTTGCTTTTATTGAAGGGTTCTCCGCTGCTCAAGCGTTCGGAACATTTTTGTTCCGAACGCTTGGAAAAGGCGGCGGTGGTCGTGCCGTCACGGCCATGCCACTCGTGCCATCATGTCACGCCCTCTCAATGCAAGTCTATGGGAGGGGGCTTGATGGCAGTCACACCCCCTCCCATAGACTTTCATTGAGGGGGCGTGGTGTGATGTCATGAGGGGCGTGGCATTGACCTCATGCCACCCGCACTCTGCATTCTAAATGAACACTGGGTGCTGCACAGAGATCGCAGCGTGATCCCTGGGATCAGACATCTTATCCACTATCCTTTAGGGGTTAAGATGTCTAGGAGTGAAGTACCTCTTTAAATGGTAGCTCCCACCACCCTTTTTTTTTTTTTTTTCTGTCCCTGCTTATTGCCAATCTATCCCTAACCCACTCCCTGTTTTAATTTTTCTTTTTACAATATTAAAAATAACTTTTTGTCTGCCTGGTAGTGTGCTCACTACCAGGCAGACTTCCCCAGCAGGCACCACATCACTGATACCTGCTGGGGACAACACTTCCGCCCTTAGTGTATCTACACAGGGTGCCTCCAGCGGTTTCACCACTACAACTCCCAGCTTGCCCTGACATCTATTGACTGTCAGGGCATGCTGGGAGTTGTAGTAGTGAAACAGCTGGAGGCACCCTGTGTAGATAAACTATAAGTTAGTGCCATGCGGCGCTGCGGCGCTAGCCCGTTCCCTCCGTCAAACCCCCCCCCCCATACCCCGTTCCCTCCATCACAACCCCCCCTCCGCCCGCATACCCCATTCCCTCCATCACAAACCCCCCGCCCGCATACCCCGTTCTCTCTTACTTACAGATACTGCAGAGTCCGGCAGCGGGCGTGCAGGGGCAGCGGCGGTGACGACATGTGCGGGAGGAGTGGCCTCCCAGCCAGTGGCCGGGGAGTCAATGCGCGAGAGCAGCCTAAATGAAAAAGGACTGATTGCCAGGCCAAAATCAGTCCTTTTTCAGGCGTGACGTCACGCCAGGCTGCAGCCGGCCACTAGGAGGGAGACCCCTAGTGGCCGGTTTTCAAATGTAAATTACACCATGTTAATAAAAAAAAAATAATGAAACTATATTACATGTACTACAACATATCAAAAAAAAAAAGTTGGTGCCCATTTAAGTTAGAGTTTTTGTTTTTCCTATCACAGTGATGAACAGGGAGAATGAAGTGGCTGAGATTTTGGAGCTCCACAGCGAGTCAATTGCACAAGCGTTCAGACACTGCGATGTCCTCAGCTTGGTGTCACCCCAGGATGAAGCACTCAGCAACTTGGTTAAACAGGTAAATGCTTGTCCAGCGAAATTTTAAGTCTGTGAATATTTTTGCAAAGTCTTGTTCACTATTGTCTTCTCTTTTATTGACCTTAATTATTATTTTGGAAATTCCGTATTTCATATTACATAGTTTTTATGCTGATTTAGGGTGCTCTTACACATGGCGGTTTTTGCTGCCTGTGATCCTGCATTGTAGGCAGGACCTGGACTTCCCTCTTATAGGGGTACTCCGGTGGAAAACTTATAATTTTTTATTTTATTTTTTTTGGTGCCAATATACATTAAGATACTCACCAAAATGCCAATGCATGCAACAGTGAGCCAGTTCTTTAAAGGGGTACTCTCGTTGGGAAAACAAATTTTTTTTATTTTTTTATTTTATTTTTATATCAACTGGTGCCGGAAAGTTAAACAGATTTGTAAATTACTTCTATTAAAAAAATCTTAATCCTTCCAGTACTTAGCTGCTGAATACTACAGAGGAAATTCTTTTCTTTTTGGAATACAGAGCGCTCTGGTGACATCTCTGTCCATTTTAAGAACTTTCCAGAGTAGGAGAAAATCCCCATAGCAAACATATGCTGCTCTGGACAGTTCCTAAAATGCACAGAGATGTCAGCAGAGAGCACTGTGTTCCAAAAAGAAAAGAATTTCCTCTGTAGCATTCAGCAGCTAATAAGTACTGGAAGGATTAAGATTTTTTAATAGAAGTCATTTACAAATCTTTAACTTTCTGGCACCAGTTGATTTAAAAAAAAAATATATATATAAAAAAATTTTTTTTCCACTGGAGTACACCTGTTAGCGGAGAATTTAAAGTGCTAGTGGCTGCAGAGCACATGTAGGAGCGTCCGCTTATACAACCACGTGACTTTCTATAGCACAGCTGCTTTTTGTGACAATGTTATCCCCTTTTAGTAAAAGTTTCTGTGCTGGGGAAAGATTTTAGGCACTGTTCATATTTTGTGATGTTGCCCTTTCCGTAATGGGTTGTAATATTTTTAAAAGGCAGAAATATCATGGTCTGAAGTGCAGATCTTCCTGCTAAAAATAATGAAAACCTGACAGGCCATTGATTTTATTTTTAGATCCATTATTGACGGACGTCATAACATTAGTGTGTACAAAGATTTATGATGCCTTGTTAAGCTAACATATGATTGTTTACACCAGGGCATATCTCAATGATGGCTGCCTCCCCAGAGGTCCGGCATACATATGTATCGGTGTCTTTAAGACACCGATACAATTGAATAGCTGTGCTTTCAGAGCAAGGGAACACTATGCTCCCTGCCTGGCCAGCATTTCCCCTATGATGCAGGCGGCACGTTTAACACTTCCTGCATCTGCTCTGAACAGACCTAACTAGAAGAGGCCGGAGCAGTGGAGTAGCGCGGGAATTTGGGCAGAAAACCAGCACTTGGGCAGTGGAGTGCAGATGTTTCCCAACTTTATCTCTACAGTTGTTTCAAAACTACAATTACCATCATGCTCTTCTGTGTGTGGCAGCTTTATACTCAGGGGAACGGTGTGTGGCAGCTTTATACTCGGGGGCACGGTGTGGCAGCTTTATACTCGGGCATGGTGTGTGGCAGCATTTTATTTAGGTACACAGCATGTGGCAGTATTATATTCATTGGCATGTGTGGCAGTATTATACCAAGGGCACAGTGTGTGGCAGTATTATACCATGAGCACAGGGTGTGTCAGTTGTGGAATGATTGACTTATTAGAGTAATAATGTTCTACAACAGGCAGTGCCTATTTCTTGCATGACACTGCGGCCGTTGGGTGTGAACAAGGTCTTAGCGTTTTAACTCTGACCTTTACCAGATGGCAGACCTGGAAAAGCGGACCCCTACTAAAAGTAGTTGACTTAACCCTGCTATAGCGTCACGCTGTGGGGCTGCTACTACATTTCCCAATGTGCCTATGTAGGGCAGGGTTTGAGTAGAAGGCAAGGAATACACTGAAAGTGAAGCTAGTTGGATAAGTCTGACAGCCGGATCTGTAAAACATGTAGCTGGTTGGTGTTTGGAGTGGAGTCACGTGACTAATGACTGTGATCGCAATAGGAGCTGAAACAGGCAGGCTTTAAGGAAAGGAAAGAGGTGAAAGGACGAAGATACACACTGGAGCACTTCTTTAAAGGGAGCATGACAGCAGAAAAATGACCGATCATTTTAAATTTTAGATTTTTGAGGTTTGCTATTAGCAGCTAGTACTTGCCACTTATATTGGACATCGATGGACAATGCCATTCTCCGCATTAAAGGGGTACTCCGGTGGAAAACAAGTTATTTTAAATCAACTGGTGCCAGAAAGTTATACAGATTTGTAAATTACTTCTATTAAAAAAATCTAAATCCTTTCACATATTCTTGTTCAGCACAGGAATATATCTCGGCATTTAATTTTTTTGCCATATTCTGTAACCATCTTACAGGCTGTGATGGAAAAACTAATTTCTCTATCGGCTTCATTGGTGGACACAGACCGTGGGTGTATGCTGCTGTCTCTAGGAGGTGTGACACTATGGTAATAAAAAAGGTCGGCTCCTCCCAGCAGGTTATACCCGCCTTCAGGATATACCCGCCCTGAGCTAATCAGTTTAAGCTTAGTGTCTGCAGTAGGTGGACATGGTCTGGAATTCTCCAGATCAGGTCTTCTGATTTTTTTGTTTTCCTAGTATAGGGTCATGTTAGTTTTTTATTCCTTGTTCTTTCCTGTTTTCAGGTGGGGACTCAGGGACTCCGGTTCCCTGTTTCCCTATTGCGAGTAAGGGGGCACAGACATTGCGTATAAGCGCTGTTCACTCGCCAACGGTCAGCGCCTGGGTTGGTACCTCATGGGTCCTGGTCCCCCTATTTCCCTGCTCGCCTCGCTCACGCATAGCAGCCAGGCGTGATGCAGGTAACTAAAGCTGACTGAAGACTTCACTGAAGACTCCATTAGGTAGGTTCTTCTGGCTGAGGTAAGTACTTTCCCCCCTTTTCTCCTTAGGTACGGTCTTGCAACCTCTGGCGACCCCCTGTTTTTGGCCCACCTTTCAGGTTATGGGGCTGACTTATACAGGGGCTGGACTTTTATTCTGGGGGAGCAGTGGCACCTTAGGGGGCATGTCATTTATGTTTTACATTGGGCACTTGTGGTTACTTGCGGCTGTTTCTGCAGCGCCTTATAGGCGGCTGACAGCCGCGGCGCTGGTACGGGCCGGGCCCTCTCAGCGCCAACTTACTTTCACTTTCTTCGGCAGTCTTTGCCGGCGTATAGGCCGCCCACTCTATTTCCCCGAGTGCATATGCGGCTGACATGTGCGCTCGGGACAAGGAGCGGGCACCATTACAGCTTCTTCTCTGCCAGTCTATAGCTCCGCCCACAGGGCTGTCTGAGCTCTTCAGAGGTGCGAAGTAGCCTCCTATCAGCGCCGTGGGTTCGATTTTCAGTTAGAAGGAGCCAATTAGTGCCTCTGCTTCAGGCACCGCTCTCGCTCTCTCGCGCTCTCGCGCTCTCGCTCTCTCCTAGCCTGTTTCTTACACTCTAGCTGCACGGAGCCGAGTTCTCCTCACTGCAGCTGCCAGGGAACACAGACTAGGGTGAAAAAGTTCCTGTCTCTTTTCTCATTATGTCCGTACCCAGAGCTGTTCCTCCCTCTAAACAGAAACCTGGTTCGTCAGTGACTTATTTTGTCTGTAAGCACTGTAATACCAAGATGCCTGGCTCTACTGAGTCCACTTGTCCTGCCTGCTCCACTGCTCCCCCAGACCCCCTGGTACCGCCTGATGCCCTTTCGGTTCCAGTGGATTCTGCAGTCCCTCCACCAGCCTGGGTTTCTTCCCTGACCCAGTATATGGCTGACTTGACCCAAGTCGCCCATTCTGTGGCGGAGGCCTCCCGGAAAGTGGTGTCCGCCTTGAAGGGGTCTTCCTTGCGCAGGGCCTCTGAGAGGGCCCGCTCCTTGTCTCCACATACTTCACGCTCTCACAAGCGTACTAGGGGTGCCTCGTCCGACTCTTCCACTGAGTCTTCAGGTAGACGTGGGCGTTCCACTCGTGGGTCCCGCCCCCCCTTAATCTGGGCACAAACGTCGCTCCTCCAGAGGACTTTCTCGGAGTCACCGCTCTGCCACGCCAGAGCCACGTACCCGGTCAGGATCGCCCCCCTCCAGGACTGCCTCTACTCATTCACATTCTCCTGGTGAACTGGCGGACGAGGCTTCCGAGCCGGCATCTGACTCAGAGGGCCGCTCGAATTCTGTTGAAATGGTGATCTCATTGGTGACAGCCATAAGAGACACCTTTCACTTGGAGGACCCAGGATCTTCGGATGTCACTCCAGGAGTATCCTTTCATCGTTCTAAGCCAGCACCTCAAAGGTTCAGCTCTCACGCTGACATTGACGACATTCTGGAATCTGCATGGAAACATCCAGACAAGAGGTTCCCGGGAATCAAGACGATTCAAGAACGTTATCCATTTGACAAGGACTTTGTCACTAAGGTGGTTTCCCCTCCCTCAGTGGATCCACCAATCTCCCGGATCTCTAAGGCGACTACGCTGCCACTGGCAGATGCCGCTGCCTTCAAGGATTCCACAGACAAGAAGGTAGAATCCTTAGCGAAGTTTGCCTCTGAAGCAGCTGGCTCTTCTCTTCTTCCCATCTTCACCTTGACATGGGTGTCCAAGGCCCTGTCGGAGTGGTGCCAAAAGCTCCATCAGGATATCTTAGCGGGATCCCCCCCAGAGGATCTATCTGCTCTGGCTTTCCAATGCTCTAAAGCTGGGGACTTCCTGTGCACAGCTTCCATGCAGTCAGCCCGTTGTTCTGCCTTTGCTGTGGGTCACCTAGCGGCTCTCCGCCGCTCTATGTGGCTTAAAGCTTGGAATGCGGATGCCGCTTCCAAAAGATCTCTAACTAAGCTTCCTTTTACGGGTGGCCGTCTTTTTGGCAAGCGCCTTGATGAGATTATCTCTGAGGCGACGGGAGGCAAGAGTTCCTTGTTGCCTCAAAATAAGGCTCGCCCTACTTACCAAAGGAAGTCCACTTCCTTTCGGTCCTTTGGCTCCAGCAAAGGGTCCGGGCAGGCGCCTTCCCGGAACAAGAAGGCTCCCTCGTTCCGGGCGCGTCCGTCTTGGAAGTCGGACTCCAATCGGTCCGGCCGTTTTGCGCCCAAATCAGGCAACCGTAAACCCACTTCTGCATGAAGTGAGGCCCCCACACGTGGTTTCTTCTCGGGTGGGAGGTAGTCTCTTACTTTTTTCGAGACATCTGGACCTCACACATTCAGGACTCTCTGGTCAGGGACGAGGGATCACTTTTTTCGATCCCGGGCCCCCCGGTCTCTTTCTCTGGCGAAGCAATTTCGAGAGGCTCTCCAGTCTCTGCTTCTCGAGGGGGTTATCGTTCCCGTTCCTCCAGGGGAATGGTTTCGGGGTTTCTATTCAAATCTTTTTGTGGTTCCCAAGAAGGACGGTTCTGTGCGTCCAATCCTGGACCTCAAGCGTCTCAACCGTCCTCATCTTATCCGCCACTTCCGAATGGAATCTCCGTTCGGTGGTGGCGTCCCTGGAACAAGGGGAGTTTCTTTCATCGGTGGACATCAAGGATGCCTACCTCCATGTGCCAATATTTCCAGGCCATCATCGGTACCTCCGCTTTGCGGTTCCGGAGGGGCATTTTCAATTCGTAGCCCTTCCCTTTGGTCTGGCCACGGCTCCTCGGGTCTTTACCAAGATCCTTGCGCCAGTAATGGGCCTGTTACGGTCGAGGGGAGTCTTGGTGATACCCTACCTGGATGACCTTCTCATCAAGGCTCCAACCAGAGCCCAGACTCTGGAGAATGTGGACGTCACTCTCCACACTCTGGATCGCTTCGGGTGGATGATCAACCGGCACAAGTCAGTCCTCTGTCCTACCCAGTCTCTAACCTTCTTGGGACTTCACTTCGAGACGGCCTCTGCCCGAATTTGCCTCCCGCCGGACAAACGTCTGGCGCTTCTGTCGGGGGTCCGCTCCATTCGGGCCCAGGTCTCAGTCCCCATCCGCACTTGTATGGAAGTCCTGGTTCGGATGGTGGCAACTATGGAGGCCGTACCCTTTGCCCAGTTTCATTACCGCCCCCTTCAACTGGCGATTCTCTCGATGGGACAGGTCTCCTCTGTCCCTTGATCGTCAGATTGTTCTCCATCGCAGGGTCCGTCAGTCTCTGCTCTGGTGGCTCCGCTCCCCCCTTCTTCTCCAAGGGCGGTCATTTCTTCCCCTTCACTGGCAGGTTGTTACAACGGATGCCGGCCTGTCGGGCTGGGACGGTGTGTTCAGGGATTGGACGGTTCAAGGACTCTGGTCTCCCCAAGAAGCCCTTCATCCGATAAACATATTGGAATTAGGGACGAATCTTCTTTTGTCTTCTTCATTGGGAGTCTCGGCTTCAGTCCCGTCCTGTCCGCATTCAGTCGGACAACGCCACGGCCGTAGCGTACATTAATCTACAAGGCGGCACTTGCAGCTCGGCATCCATGGTCGAGGTGACCAAGATTCTCATCTGGGCGGAAAGCAATGTTCCGGCCATTTCGGCGATTCACATTCCCGGGAGTGCTCAACTGGGAAGCGGACTTCCTCAGTCGGTCCTCACCCGACCCCCGGCGAGTGGTCTCTACATCCAGAGGTCTTCGCGTAACTCTGCGACCTCTGGGGCATTCCGAACGTGGACCTCTTCGTGTCCCGACACAATCGGAAGATCCTTCCTTTTGTGTCCAAGTTCCGGGACCCTCAGGCTCTGGCCGTGGACGCCCTATTGATTCCTTGGGTGGGGTTTGCCCTACTCTATCTGTTCCCTCCCCTTCCGCTCCTTCCCAGGGTTCTGAGGAAGCTCAAAATAGAGGACGTCCCCGCCATTCTGGTAGCTCCAGATTGGCCCCGAAGGTCGTGGTACACCGACGTAGTCAGGCTCCTGGACGACGCTCCACTGTGCCTTCCGCTCCGTCCGGACCTGCTCTCTCAGGGTCCTCTTTGCCACCTCAATTTACAGTCGCTGTATTTGACGGCGTGGCGGTTGAGACCGCGGTTTTGAGGGCCCGCGGGTTCTCTTCCCAAGTCATTCACACCATGCTCAGGGCTCGTAAGCCCTCCTCCGCAAGAATTTACCACCGTTCTTGGCGGTCTTATTTTCGTTGGTGTGAAGCTCAGGACTTATCCCTTGTAACCTTCTCGGTTCCCCGTCTTTTCTCCTTTTTGCAGTCGGGTTTGGAACTGGGGTGGTCTCTCAGTTCCCTTAAAGGTCAGGTTTCGGCCCTTGCTATTCTTTTCCAGCGGCCCCTGGCTTCTAATTCTCATGTCCGGACCTTCCTTCAAGGAGTGGCGCATGCTGTTCCTCCTTATCGGTCACCCTCTCCCCCTTGGGACTTGAATTTGGTTCTGAGTGCCCTCCAGGGTTCACCCTTTGAGCCCCTTGGAGAGGTGTCTCTCCGCCTCCTTTCTTGGAAAGTGGCGTTTCTTGTTGCTATCACCTCCATCCGGAGGGTGTCTGAATTGGCAGCTCTCTCCTGCCGTTCTCCGTTTCTGGTGATCCACCAGGACAAGGTTGTTTTCCGGCCAGATTCTTCCTTTTTGCCTAAGGTTGTTTCGGCCTTTCATCTCAATGAGGACATTGTCCTCCTGTCCTTTTGTCCTGCTCCTTCTCATCCTAAGGAGCGCTTACTGCACAAGCTGGATGTAGTTCGGGCTGTTCGGTCTTATCTCTCCATCACTTCTTCGTTTCGTCAGTGTTATTCCTTTTTCGTCCTTACGGAAGGTCGTCGCAAGGGACAACCTGCTTCCAAGGCCAACATTTCTCGGTGGATTCGGTACGCCATTTCGGAAGCCTATCGCTGTAAGGGGAAGATTCCTCCTTTCAGGGTTGTGGCTCATTCTACCCGTTATGTTGGGGCATCCTGGGCTCTCCAGAATAGAGCCTCGGCCTCGGGGATTTGCAAGGCGGCTACCTGGTCGTCTTTGCACACTTTCTCGAGGTTCTATCGAGTTCATACTTTCGCATCGGCTGATGCTAGTCTGGGTCGTAAAGTGTTGCAGGCGGCAGTGGATCGGCTGTCTGCCTGACTGCTTATCTGCCCACCCAAGGGATGGCTTTGGTACGTCCCACGGTCTGTGTCCCCCAATGGAGCCGGTAGAGAAAAGGAGATTTTTGTTTACTTACCGTAAAATCTCTTTCTCTGAGGATCCATTGGGGGACACAGCTCCCGCCCTTCTTGGGGTTTCCTTTAGTTCTCTGTCCGAGGGTGTTTTCAGTTATGTTTTTTGTTTTTTCTGGTTCTCGGACAGTTTGGGGTTTTCTTTGACCTGTTGGTCTCCTCCTATTGCTCTGGAACTTAAACTGATTAGCTCAGGGCCTGAAGGCGGGTATATCCTGCTGGGAGGAGCTGACCTTTTTTATTACCATAGTGTCACACCTCCTAGAGACAGCAGCATACACCCATAGTCTGTGTCCCCCAATGGATCCTCCGAGAAAGAGATTTTACGGTAAGTAAACAAAAATCTCCTTACTTCAGTCCTCTATATCTTTCGTGTTTTATAGTGATATTAATGCAAATGATAACTTTTTAATTTCTGTTCTTCTAGATGTTAAACATTCCCCAGCAGAATGATAGTAGGGATTTGCCTGCAAAGCTGCTCTTGAGTTCTGCTCTGCAGCACACTGTTCCAGTCTTAAAGTTCTGCCAACTGCTGTGTAACCTCCAAGACTCTGCCCCAGACTTACAGCCATTAATGAAAGAGCTGGAAGAACTCGGTGAGTGTTTTGGTTCTGAATATGTTACCTCTCTACTATAAACTACAGTGGTCCTTAAATGGACACTGGCATTCATTTTTTTTACATATGATAGAGCAGGTAAAATAAAAAATAAGATTTGTAATTTACTCCCTGTAAAAAAAAAAAAAAAAAAAAAAAAAAATCCAGAGCACAGACTTTGGTCTCCTGGCAGAAGACCAAACTCAGGAACTGTGGTCTGACCATAGGCAGTGAATAGCACTCACTCTCCCTGTTTCATACACAGGCAGAGAGAGTGCTATTCACTGCCTATGGTTAGACCACAGTTCCTGAGTTTGGCCTCCTCCCAGTCTGTGCTTTTGAGCAGACGGAATGCAGTCTGGACCAAAAGGGAGACCCCTAGTGGTCAGATTTAGAAGGCCATGAAAGTGACATAATTTTTTTTTAATTACTAATTTATTATCTGCTGTATCATATGCAAAAAAAAAAAAAGATATTAATGACTGTGCCCATTTAAACTTTCAATGGCCTCAGGTTACAATATTTTCGGTCTTTTCTGGACCATTGTAACTTGAAACCAAACTCCCTATACAATGCTACAGACGGTCCAGATCTGCAAAATGTGTGAATGGTTGAAAGATCTGACCAATCGGAATGGGCATTCACTGGTAAAACATCTGTATTACTGAAGTGCATGCACTGACTGGCTGTCTGGTAGCGCCCCCTACAGTACAGGGAGGTATTACATGTTCTGTACTACTCTTTACCTGTATTACTGAAGTGCATGCACTGACTGGTGTCTTGTAGCGCCCCCTACAGTACAGGGTGGTATTACATGTTCTGTACTCTTTACCTGTACCAGGTTTAGCTGCTCCTTTGGACACCAGGTGAGGGCGGCTCCATGTTACTTTTTTAGGACACTGTGTACTGTACAGGACCCTGAAGAAGCTCCTGTCCTCTACATAGACAGTGATTACAGCTCCCAGCAGATCTTTCTTACTTTTTATATAAAAGGACTTGCTTTATCTGGTTTATCTGCTTATTTCGCTTTAATCCTCACTTTTTCCTATTTTGAATGACATTTTGGGGCTTTAGAACCAATTAACAGGTTTCCATAGAGTTATGGTCACTAAATACAATGGTCTCAACAAACAATGGTCGTCCCAGAACCAATTAGTATTGTAACTTTAGGGACCACTATACAAGCAAAGAAGGAAGCGGTTCTGTCCTCTAATTCAGACTTGTTTCCAGTGTACAATGTTTTGTCTCCAAGCTTTGATTGAAATGTTAGAGGTATAAAGATATGATAAAGCGATGGCGTATTGGTAGCATTTGCCATCATTTTATGATCAGAAGGTAGGTCCAATCTCTGGCACCCATAAGCAGTGCTAAAAATAATGGGGCTGCAGTGTTGATGCAACTCTGTGGCTCCTTCAGTCTTTTCCTGCAAAGCAGTACTTAGCCAGGTGGATAGGAGCACTGCAGGGAAAAACAGTCAGGGGTCTCCTTCACTGGGTATCCTAGAGGTCACATTTGGTCACTGTTGCTTTCATTATTAAAAAATAAATAAAAAATAAAAAAAGATGGTGCTTCATGTATTCATGTACTCATTTTGCACTGCAGCTCAGTCTCCATTTGAAGGGGTTATCTGTAGACCTTTTTAAAAAAAATAATAGTTCTCCACATGATGTGGAATGTATATATATTTTTTTTTTCTTGCACCATTCTCTGCTTTCTGATGCACCGTCCTCCATTGGCGACTACTCCATTTCCTCTCTGCTGCTTTCTCCCGCACACCCTATTAAGGGTAGGGTCACATGGATGGATCCACAGCTTATTTTACACTGCATATCCGCCGCCGATGGACCCTACAGTGTACTCCCAATTGTGCCTACTCGTAGCGGCAATCCGCCGTTACAAGCAGACAAACTGCAATGTGCGAGTTCTCACGCGCATGCGCATTATACCCGCACACACAGCGGCTGCTCTTGGCCTAGCTCAGGGAGCAGGGGAGCGGCCTTGATGTGTAAGCGTACACCGCTCGTGCGCACAGCGCAGTGTGTCTGCTCGTAGCGTTGGATCAATGCTACGAGCAGGCACAACTGGGCGCAAACTGTAGGGTCCATCGTTGGCGGATTCGCAGCGTAAACTATACTGCCGATCCGTCCATGTGACCCTACCCTAAAACTACATTTCCCAGCAGTTCTCACTGACAAGACAGTTAGGCGTGTGGCTTGTCATCATGAAGTCAGAAGAGGTTGTGGCTTGATGAGCTATTATTGACCCGATTCACTTGGTTGGGCAATGTTAGAAAGTGGGCATGGCTTGTCGGTATGACAGCAGAAAAGGGAGTGGCTTACACAGTTAGGATGCTGAAAGCTAATACAAAGTGTCACATGATCTCTGTCTCTGGGGGGGGGAGGGAGAGGAGACAAAGTGAACCAAGAATGACAGTTTATTTATTTATTTTTTTACCCTTTTAATTTGATTTATATTAAAGGGGTACTCTAGTGGAAAACATATATTTTTTTTTTATTAACTGGTGCCGAAGTTAAACAAATCTGTAAATTACTTAAAAATTTTAAATAAATTTAAAAAATCTTAACCCTTCCAGTACTTATCAGCTGCTGTATGCTCCACAGGAAGTTGAGTTGTTCTTTCCAGTCTGACCACAGTGCTCTCTGCTGACACCTCTGTCCATGTCAGGAACTGTCCAGAGTAGGAGCAAATCCCCAAAGCAAACCTATCCTGCTCTGGACAGTTCCTGACATGGACAGAGGTGTCAGCAGAGAGCACTGTGGTCAGACAGAAAAGAACTACACAACTTCCTCTGGAGCATACAGCAGCTGATGAGTACTGGAAGGATTAATATTTTTAATAGAAGTCATTTACAAATCTGTATAACTTTCTGGCACCAGTTGATTAAAATAATAATAATGTTTTCCCCTGGGGTACCCCTTTTAATGCAGCCTTTTTGAAATTTCATGAAAAACATAATTTATTGTCATTTAGAATAACTGATTTCTTTTAAGGTTTACTAGTGGATGGAAAATGCAATTTCCAGAGCGCCCTCAAGTGGTCTGAAAACAACGAATGCCAGCTCGACTTTATCGAAGAGGTTGGCGACAGGAACGAGGAAGACGATGATGCGAAAGATGATGAAAACGAAGACGTGGATTCTGAGAAGGAGAGAGCAGAACTCTCCCAAGAAAAGGGCTCCAAAAAGAACTTTATCTGCAAATCCTGTGACAAGATCTTCCTGTTCCGCTGCCGGCTGGAGGTGCACATGAAACGCTGCCGAATGGCAAAGAGAAATCCCCTGCAATGCAAAGACTGCAATGTGGTGCAGGCCTCAAAGAAGGAGCTGGATCAGCACCGAGAGGAAGTGCATGGCTACCTGATCTCTCGGAATAGTAAAGGGAAAAAGAAAATGCTGGTGACGTGTGACATCTGCGGCAAAGAGTTTGCTCATCCATCAGGTGATTTACATTTACATTGCTTCTGCATCACTCCTAAAACATCCTGCGGTTTTGTAGATGCTCCTTATGCTACTGCAATGTTTTCCAACCAGGGTTCCTCCAGCTGTTGCAAAACTACAACTCCCAGCATGCCCAGACAGCCGTTGGCTGTCTGGGCATGCTGGGAGTTATAATTTTGTAACAGCTGAAGGAACCCTGGTTAGAAAACACCGTGCTAATGTGAGCAAACCAAAACGTCCCACACATTTAAAGGGGTACTCCAGTGGAAAACAATTATTTTTTTTTTTAAATCAACTGGCTCCAGAAAGTTAAACAGATTTGTAAATTACTTTTCTTTAAAAAAAAAAAAAATCCTAACCCTTCCAGTACTTATAAGCTGCTGTATACTACAGGGGAAGTTGTGTAGTTATTTCCAGTCTGACCACAGTGCTCTCTGCTGACACCTCTGTCCATGTCAGGAACTGTCTGGAGCAGGTGAGGTTTGCTATGAGAATTTGCTTCCACTCTGGACAGTTCCTAAAATGGACAGAGGTGGCAGCAGAGAGCACTGTGGTCAGACAGAAAGGAAATTCAAAAAGAAAAGAACTTCCTGGGGAGCATATAGCAGCTAAGTACTGGAAGGGTTAAGATTTTTAAATAGAAGTAACTTACAAATCTCAGTAAAAAAGATGAAGCGGAGCACTCACCAGACCTTGAATGCAGATGGATTTTATTGACCGAATCGATCAAAGGCACATCAGGGGGGGAAGGTGGTACAGACAGGGGAGTGTGACTTAGAGACGCGGGGGTATCCTCCTGCGTCTCTAAGTCACACTCCCCTGTCTGTACCACCTTCCCCCCCTGATGTGCCTTTGATCGATTCGGTCAGGTCTGGTGAGTGCTCCGCTTCATCTTTTTTACTGGAATTTCACATTGTCTATCAGCGTGGTAGCACCTGTATGTACCTCCAGCAGTTGCAAGGGGAGAAGCAATCAAGGGTCCTAGCCTTTCCCGTCTTTTTCATATACAGAGAGTGGTGCCGAGCTCCCTTCGATACAGATAACTTACAAATCTGTTTTACTTTCTGGCACCAGTTGGTTAGAAAAAAAAAAAGTTTTACACCGGAGTACCCCTTTATTTTTTATTATTCCAATGTATTTATTAGCAT
Source organism: Hyla sarda (assembly GCF_029499605.1). NCBI lineage: Eukaryota > Metazoa > Chordata > Amphibia > Anura > Hylidae > Hyla > Hyla sarda. The sequence continues at coordinate 115,808,288 of NC_079198.1, read as the reverse complement.
TTTCAAAACAGAACAAAACGTAAAACAAAAGACCTAAAACAAGGCCCGACATGCCTTCCGTATCCTTACCCCTTGGGATTATAGTGCACCTGTATACTTGATGCCTTCCTAGGCTCTTGTCAACAGTCATTGATATACCTTGTTTGACACCTCCTTAGATGAGCCCCCACTGCTTGTTCCAGTATAGCTAGCAATATTGCACCGTATTCCATAGATACTTGTTCCTTCAACTGGCTACGCCTTGCCATTTGCTACTGTTCCCTGCCTATGACTTAGGAATGATGTTCTGTCGAGAAAATGCTACCACTACATAACATCGGTTAATGTAATCGACTATTACTGTTGACTTAAAGGAGTACTCCAGGATAAGAAAACTGAGTTTCAGATCGCTGGGGTCCGACTGCTGCCCCCCCGTGATCTCCTGTACGGGGCTCTCGGCTCTTTCCCGAAATAGCTCATTTCGACCACCGCATGATGCGGCATCCAACACGCCCCCTCAATACATTTCTATGGCAGAGGCTGCTGATTGCAGTGCTCCGGCTCTCCCATAGAGATGTATTGAGGGGGCGTGTTGGTCGGACACAGCCCCTGGCCACTGACTTTTGGGTGCCCCTTTTTGTAGATCGCGGGGGGGCCCCAGCGGTCGGACCCCCTGCGATCTGAAACTTATCCCCTATCCTTAGGATAGGGGATAAGTTTTCTTATCCCGGAGTACTCCTTTAACATGGGAGGCTTCCACTCCTTTTATCTTATCTTTTTTATTTTGAATTCTTGTTAACTTGCAAACAATTTTTATTTTATTTAATTTTTTTAAAACAAGGCCCGACAGTGCGGCCAAAAATCACAATCAAATATACATACAGTGCAAAAAGAAAAAAAGCTCAACATAAATGACAAGTCACAAGGCCTCCCAATAGAACAATCCAGGATCCCCAACAGGCTGAAAGGCCCAGTAATATAGGGGGAGATTTATCAAAACCTGTGCAGTGGAAATGTTGCTGAGTTGCCCATAGCAACCAATCAGATGGCTTTTTTAATTTTGCAGAGGCCTTTTCAAAAATGAAAAAAGAAATGTGATTGGTTGCAATGGCCAACTCAGCAACTTTTCCTCTGCACAGGTTTTGATAAATCTCCCCCCCATAGTCTATCACATGCGATATAGGCAGCCAGTGAGAGACTACCCACACATCCCTGAGTAAAGGAAGGATTATAAAAGATCCCCAGGGTATCCCAAATAGGAACAAAAAATATGTGGGACAGAGCCAATCACTTGTGTCCAAAGAGAAAAGGGTCAGGGCAGGCTGAGGCGACCCAAAGAGCCCCTGAGAGACTCCATATTATACCATTCCGTGTACCGGAAGGGGGACACTATGCCAGCTATCTGCACATTAAAATGCATCACTAAGAATGATTTCCATTTCTGGGAGAACCTTTTGGTGCCAGTCATTTTGTGACTCTCTGTATCTAATAAAAAGAATAAGGTGTGTAGCTCACTCAACCGACCGTCCCGAGGTTAACTGGGATGGCCTGAATCCCAAAAAGGCCTAATACTATGTGCAAAAAATATTGTATATAATAAATTATGATATACAAAACCAGTCCTCAAAGATCTTTGAGGACTGGTTTTGTATAAAATAATTTATTATATATAATATATATATTATTTTGCACTCTCTGTATCTAGCTTATCTACCCCAAAGAAAACCTTCATTTGAGCAATCAGCTTGGACAAATCCGGTGTAGTGTCCGAGAGCCAAGTAGCAAAGAGGCAGCGCAAAGCCACCAACAAGGCCACATGAACCATCTGAGGGGACTTCCTTCCCTCCCCTCCGGGGGACGCAACTGGTTAGAGAGAACGCTACTCGGTGTAATCGGGACTCTCACTCTCCAATCGTCATAAATATAACATGCAACTAACTCCCAGTATGATCTAGAATGTGTGCATTACGACAACTGGTAATTCTGTCCGGAAAATCCGAAGAGGGGAGAATATTGACTCCAAATAGTGCAGCGTGAGCCATTTTAAAATACATTTCCCTCCTTCTCTCGTTTATTACACATTTACGTACTCCAGAGAGGATGACCTCGGTCAATTCCTCATCGCCCGTCCACCTCTCCTGCGTACAGAATTAATCATTTTTAGGGTCCACTGTTAGAAACCTGCTACGACAGGCTTGATTGTAGGGCGTCTAGGTCCCGTACCAATTATGTCGTCTAAGGAGTGGGATTGTAATTAGAGTGTGAGATTATGTAGCCTATTATTACAGAATGAATAGGCTTGATTGGCAAACAACATATGTGAGCTAGGGAGAGCAAACTTAGATAATATCTCAGGAGTGTACCGCCGACGATCCTCCTTAATCATAAGGTCCCCAACCACTAATATACCTCGGTCCTTCTAGAGGGACAGCCAGGACGAGGCTCTCCCCTGCAGGAATTAAGGATGATGACATAAGGGCATCCTCTTGGAGAGGAGAAAGGGGAGGCCAAAAGCCTTCCGCATCTCCTTCCAAGAGATGATAGTATCGTGTAACAAGACCGATCCCTTAATCATGGGGGCAGTTTCGTGTAGGCGGTATGCAGAAAGGCTACCAAGTCCCACTGTACTGCCAGATTCTGTTCTATGAACACATTGGAATAGAAAGAGAAACCCTGCAGCCTATCAATTACATGCCAAAATAAGCAGACTAAGTTATAGCCCCTCACATTGGGTAGGTTAAGAAGACCCTCAGTCTTTCCCAACATCAATTTTTGCAGAGCAATGCGAGGGCGCTTACCCTGCTAGTTAAACACCTCAATTCAGCGGTTACTTGCTTTAAAATCATCATGTTTGAGTAGGATAGGAAGGGTTTGAAGGGGGTATAACAGCCTGGGGAAGCCATTGATTATTGTGCAAGGGAAGCCAGAAATACAGATGAAGTCTCCTTTGCTGGGAGGAATGCTCCAAAACATTTATTGGAGGCGATTGGTGATAAAGCGCCATCTACAGGATAATACATTCATGGCATCACTTTTTCTCCATACACTCTGGATGTGTACCTAATGAGAGGGATTCACCAAAGGATTTAACTGTTTTTGTGGGTTAAAAAAAGTTTGTTAATTTGTTGCAGGATTTGTCTCTGCGACTTTCGTTTTACACAAAAAAAATAAAAAATCAAGGCGTGTTGCTATACGCAGATTCGTACTAACTTTAATGCAGTGGTAATTAATTTATCGTTGGCAAATTGTTGCAAAATTTGAGGCGATGCTTTCCATTTGTCCCAGAGGTACATAGGCTAAGACTTGTCCTACAAAACTGGCCGTGGGCATAATTTGTAAAAAGTTGCACATTTTGGTGCAAACGGTTAAAAAGTTGCACAGAAGGAACATTACAAAGTGGAGAACAGAAATAAAAAAAAATAAAAAAGTGTCCTAGCCCATATTGATCACATGCCCTGCACCATTTCATAAACTTGGCACACGTACACATTTTCCACCACACAAATTAAAGGTGTAAAAATAAATAAGAGTTCACCTACACGACCCTAGATAAATTGCCCCCAACAGATCGGCGGCCGGCAACTCAAACACAAAGACTCCGTCCAGCATTTTAAACAAACCTAATGACTGTGGACTTTTATTTTGTAAAATAATACTCTTAAAGGGATACTCTGCTGCTCAGCGTTTGGAACAAAAGGTTCCGAATGCTTAGAGCCGGTGTCGGGAGCTCGTGACATCATAGCCCCGCCCCTCATGATGTCACGCCCTGCCCTTCAATGCAAGTCTATGGGAGGGGGCATGACAGCAGTCACGCCCCCTCCCATAGACTTGCATTGAGGGGCGGGGCTATTACATCACGAGCTCCCGGCGCCGGCTCTAAGCATTCAGAACATTTTGTTCCAAACGCTGAGCAGCAGAGTATCCCTTTAAGTATTCTTAAAGGGATACGATCATTAGAAATAAACTTTTGACATTTTGCTCACACATGTCAATTGTTTTGATCGATGTGATCGCTAGTTATCAGCCTGGGAGGCGGAGTTGAAAGGAGTCTTTGTATATCTGAGTTGGGTGACATTTGTCTATATTTGAGACATGGATAACAATCGGACCTCATTTTATCTGTGATCAATGCAGAAACCCAGATCATTCCAAAGGGTTCTCTTATTTTCTTGCAACTGTGGACCTAAATGTAAATGGATTCCTGTGAAGTAAATGATAACTTTTTGTTTCTCAGGACTGCAGTACCATAAACGGACGGAGCATTTCGATGAGAAGCCGTTCTCCTGTGAAGAGTGTGGCGCTAAGTTTGCGGCAAACTCCACCCTGAAGAATCATCAGCGGCTGCATACGGGGGAGCGCCCCTTTGTGTGCAAACACTGTCACATGACCTTTACCCAGGCGGCTGCACTCTCCTACCACACCAAAAAGAAGCACTCTGAAGGTATGGTGCCGGCTGGTCTTTTTATAGGGTCACATATGTCATGTTCTATATCAGTGGTCTTCAACCTGCGGACCTCCAGATGTTGCAAAACTACAACTCCTAGCATGCCCGGACAGCCATCGGCTGTAGTTTTGCAACATCTGGAGGTCCGCAAGTTGAAGACCACTGTTCTATAGGATTACTGGACTAGGGTTGAATACATTCAGGCTTTCATACACAGATTGTACTATATCAGAGTGTAAATAGCAGGGGTGTGGAAATTTTATAAAAAACTACTTGACGGGACTAAAATGGAGCAAAATCTACTTGTCCCTCCTGACGATCCACTTGTCCGGGCCAATTTTCGCTTTTACGCTCTAATTTTTTCCTCCTCGCCCTATAATAGCCATAACTACCTACTATAATGACACCTTTTAATTTTTCAATAACATATTCTCTGAACCAAAAAAAAAATATATATATATATTAAGGGAAGTGAAATTGAAATAGTAAAAGATAATTTTGCAGATTTGGTGTTTTTCTTTTCTGCGCCATTTACCTTGTGGTCAGATAACATGTTAGTTTTATACTTTAGGCGCCTGATTACAGCGATACCAGATTTGTATCGTTTATGTCATGTTTTACAAATTCTGAACTTTTTCAAAAAATTTTAATTGCCATTTTTTAACCCCTGTAGCTTTATTTTTTTCCCGCATACCAGACTGTATGAGGGCTCATTTTTTGCGCCATAATCTGTTTTTTGTATCGGTACCATTTTGGTATTGATCTGACTTTTTAATGGCTTTTTAACTTTTTTTTCTGGAATATTATAAAAATTGCAAATCTGTGGTTTGGTATTTTTTTTCACATTTACCGTACGGGATACATAATGTTATATTTTAATAGGTCGTACAATTACGCACGAAGCGATACCAAATATGTTTATTTTTATTATGTTTGCATGTTTTTATATAGTAAAAGGGGGTGATTTGAACTTTTAACATGGAAGGGGTTAATGCAGCGGTCTTTAAACTGTGGCCCTCCAGATGTTCCAAAACTACAACTCCCAGCATGCCCGGACAGCTAATGGCAATTAGCCGGCAATTAGCTTTGATCGCGGGATCTAAAGGGTTAATATGCTTGCAGCTGCAGGCTATTAGCTGCGGCCCCTGGCTATTGATTCCAGCCGGGGGCCACATGGTACGCAGCGGGATCACGTTACAATCCTGCTCCCCCTTCCCAGGACGTACCCATATGCCCTGGGGAGGGAAGGGGTTAATAAAACAAAAGCATATTAAAAAACACTCTAAAGGTTTACATACCTATTTTCTATTACTAAAATGTATGTTCTTTCCATTCCAGGTAAAATGTACGTGTGCCAATATTGCGATGCTGTATTTGCACAATCTATTGAGCTGACTAGACACGTGAGGACTCACACAGGGGACAAGCCGTATGTCTGCCGAGAATGTGGGAAAGGTTTCAGCCAAGCTAATGGCCTTAGTATACATCTGCGGACATTTCATAGTAAGTTTCCTTAATTCCTTACATTTGTTCTCGAAACTCGCTTTATTGTATGTATGTTTTCCTATCTTTATTAGATTCTTTCTTTAAAGGGGTACTCCAGTGAAAAAACTTAAAATTTTTAATTTTTTTTTTTTAAATCAACTGGTGCCAGAAAGTTAAACAGATATGTAAGTTACTTCTATTAAAAATTGTAATCCTTCCAGTACTTATCAGCTGCTGTATGCTACACAAGAAGTTATTTTTGAATTTTTTTTTCAGTCTGACCACAGTGCTCTCTGCTGACACCTCTGTCCATGTCAGGAACTGTCCAGAGCAGGAGAAAATCCCCATAGAAAACCTCTCCTGCTCTGCACAGTTCCTGACACGGACAGAGGTGTCAGCAGAGAGCACTTTTGTCAGACAGAAAAGAAATTGGAAAAGAACTTCCCGTTAAGCATACAGCGGCTGAGAAGTACTGGAAGGATTAAGATTTTTTTTATAGAAGTAATTGTGTTGTGCTTTTCTGCATACACCCATGTGATCATTGCAGCCAATCGTTAGCCTGTGTGGTGTCCTCATAATTGATGTCAGTGACAGGTTGAAGGGGCCATGTGGAGTGATGAGAGTAAACAGACGAGTAATGTTTATTTATTTATTTTTTAATGTTATAGCATTTCCGCTTGTAAGGCCATATAGCGGTTTTTGGTCCGGGTGAAAAACCGTACTGAAACATAAATTTTTTTTTTAAACATGGGAGTCAATGGGAACCGTACAGAACCGTATGTGCATACGGTTCCATCCGGTTTTCACCATACGGTCTTTGACTTTGCACAGTGTTTTTCTTGGAATTTCAATTAAAGAAGTTAAACTTTATTCATAATGGAGTGAAAAGGTAAAAACGTATACGGGTTTTTCTCAAAAAACTGATGCAACTGGACATCATTTTTCAAACTGTATACGGATTAAAATTTGTACACACGTTTTGATGCAGTTAAATCAGGTCTTGAGGAATCCGTTTTTATCAAAAACCTGATGCGGGAACAGTATTGCAAACGTGGTGTGAACCCAGCCTTACTCTAGCAAAGAACAGCAGCAGAGAAAAGCTGGAACAGAAGCTGCAGCGCGATCTTCAAGCTTCCATTCCAGCTTTTCTCTGCTGCTGCGCTTTGTTTTGGATCTGTCTTCGTGCCAGGATTCTCGGCGTGGGAAGCCGCAGCAGCCACCTTTGGTCGTAGCCCATTCATATGTTGGTGAGCATTGTGCCTCTTCATTGCACAATGCTATCAGGTGAGTGGAATACTCACCTAATGGATTATATTTGATTTTGGTGATAATCACGGATACACACAAGGGAGCGCTTCTGTACTTTGCTCTTTTCCTCTAGCGGAAGGGTTATTCCGGTTATTAAAGGAAAACTGTCATCCTGTTTACCCACACTTAACCTTATGCACTGGGTTATTGTGTGGGTGAACGGGAGTCCAACGAGGGGTCACTTATTTAAATATGTCCAGCAGGTCCTGAGACAGGGACGTGCACACATTGACAAGAAAAGGGGCTTGAGCCCCTGCCCTTTTGACGCTGGTCACTGGGGCATCATTATATAAATAATTATGAGTAGTGCCCTTTTTTCACTTCAGGCCCTGGCTTCCAAAATATCTGCGCACGGCCTTGTCCTGAAATATGTCCCCCAGAAGATCCACTGCTGAATTCAGTGAAACACGGGGGGGGGGGGGGGGGGCTGGCTTAGTGACTCCACTTGCGATTCACTGAATTCAGCATGGAATCTCAGGACCCTACGGGACATATTTAGGTAAGTGACCTCTCGTTGGACTCCTGTTCACCCACACTATAACCCAGTGTATAAGGTTTAGGCTGCATTCACACCACGTTTTTGCAATACAGTTCCCGTATCAGGTTTTTGATGAAAAACGGATTCCTCAAAACCGGACTAAACTGCATCAAAACGTGTGTACACATTTTAACCCGTATATGGTTTGAAAAATGATGTTCGTTTGCATCCGTTTTTTTAAAGGAAAAAACGTATACGTTTTTAACTTCCCTATGAATAAAGTTTAATTTGAATGAAATTCCAAGAAAAAAAAACTGTACAAAGTCAAAAACCGTACGGTGCAAACCGGATGGAACCGTACGCACATACAGTTCTGTACGATTCCCATTGACTCCCATGTAAAAAAAAAAAAAAAAACTATACGTTTAATACAGTTTTTCACCCGGACCAAAAACCGTGGTTGACTACGGTTTTGGGTACGGAGAAAAAAACTGGCAAAACCGTACAAGACGCAAATCGGATGCATCTTTTGGCATACGGTTTTCAATGGAGAGTCAGTGCATACGGTTTTCAATACGGTTCTGTACGTTTTTTTTTTTTTTTACATTGAAAATGTATACAGGAACTGTATTGCAAAAACGTGGTGTGAATGCAGCCTTAGTGGGTGAACGAACTGACGGTTTTCCTTTAATTTTTTTGGCATTAAAATATATAGACCAGTGGTCTTCAACCTGCGGACCTACAGATGTTTCAAAACTACAACTCCCAGCATGCCCGGACAGCCGATGGCTGTCCGGGCATGCTGGGAGTTGTAGTTTTGCATCATCTGGAGGTCCGCAGGTTGAAGACCACTGATATAGACTATGCAAGCCCTTATTTACTTACCTGCCACATGTCTTGACCTTTCGTAAATAAATGTCCTTTTAGATATTGAAGACCCCTATGACTGTCAGAAGTGCAGAATGAGTTTTCCTACATTAGAAGAAAACAGACAGCACATTCAGGTTGTACATTCCAAGGAATACCACCCCTGCCCTTCCTGCGAGAAGATCTTTAGCGCCCCTTCTCTGCTAGAGCGCCACATAGTCACCCATGTAGGAGGAAAGCCATACAACTGTGAGATCTGTGACAAGGCATACCAGGTGAGTACCCAGAGACCTACATCAGATGCCAGGGACTGCTTTCCGCTCCTTTTGTATAATGTCGTGACCTGATTTTTCTTTCCACAGCAACTATCAGGCCTGTGGTACCACAACCGCACTCATCATCCCGATCTGTTCGCCGCTCAGAATCATCGTTCTTCCAAGTTCTCTTCGGCTCAGTGCGGCTCCTGTGAACAGGTCTTCTCTAACACGTCTACACTTCAGAAGCACACAAAGCTAGAACATCCCGGTGAGTGCATGGGGGAAAAGAAAGCAGATTGTGGATTGGTTGGTAGAGCCATAATGCAGCATGTTCTTTATACAGCCTGATGATAGAAAGAATAGGATCGAACGCTGATCAGCAATAATTCTATAACTTGTACCACCTATATAAAGGTTACTCCCTTCATTGCAGCGGTATGCCCTAAACACAGGATAATGTCCAGGCTACACTATAGATTTGTTCAGGAGTGATCATGGTTCTGACTTGGCATCTAAATGTTACAGATCTCAATCCAATTGACCAATTCTACCTCTCCCAACTTAAAGGGGTGCTCCAGTGGAAAATATATATATATTTTTTTAAATGAACTGGTGCCAGAAAGTTAAACAGATTTGCAAATGACTTCTATTAAAAAAATCTTTACCCTTCCAGTACTTCTTAGCAGCTGTATGCTACAGAGGAAATTCTTTTCTTCTTGAATTTCTTTTTTTTGACTTGTCCACACTGCTCTCTGCTGACACCTGATGACCGTATCAGGAACTGTCCAGAGCAGGAGAAAATCCCCATAGCAAACCTATGCTGCTCTGGACTGCTGACATGGACAGAGGTGTCAGCAGAGAGCACTGTGGACAAGAACTAGAGAATTTCCTCTGTAGTATACAGCTGCTAATAAGTACTGAAAGGATTAGGATTTTTAAATAGAAGTAAATTTACAAATCTGTTTCTGGCACCAGTTGATTTAAAAAAATAAATAAAAATTCCCCCTGGAGTACCCCTTTAAAGGGTCTGTAGTCAACATCTTTGTGCCAGAGAGCACAGAACACCTTCAGAGGTCTTGTCTGGACAGAGCAGTTTTAGCTGCACAAGAGGGGCCTACAAAATATTAGATTTTAATGTTATAGGGGGAGATTTAGCAGAACCTGTGTAGAGGAAGCATGGCACAGGTGCCCATAGCAACCAATCAGATTGCTTCTTTTATTTTTCAGGGTCCTTTTTTAAATATTTTTACATTAACCCCTTAAAGGGGTACTCCGCTGCTTAGCATTTGGAAAAACTGTTCCGAACGCTGGAGTTGGCGCCAGGAGCTCGTGACATCATAACCCCGCCCCCCTCATGATGTCATGCCCCACCCCTTCAATGCAAGTCTATGGGAGGGGGCGTGACTGGTTGTTATGGGCAACTGCATAATTTTTCCACTACACAGATGTTGATAAATTTCCCACAATGGTTTTAATTTCATGGCTGATAAGCAGCTTATTCCCAGGCATGTGTGTAATACAGTGACAATTCAAGGGGTACTACACCTTCTGGCATCTTTGTCCTTAAGAAAGCATTTAGCCACTGATGGACTATACTTAAGGAAAAAATAAAAGAAAGCATTTAGGATTAACCTTATTGCTTCTTGTAAGTATGTGTGGTGTAGTACACTGCTCAAAAAAATTAAAGGGAACACTTAAACAACACAATGTAACTCCAAGTCAATGACACTTCTGTGAAATCCCACTGTCCACTCAGGAAGAACACTGATTGACAATCAATTTCACATGATGTTGTGCAAATGGAGCAGACAACATGTGGAAATGATAAGCAATTAGCAAGACACCCCCAATAAAGGAGAGGTTCTGCAGGTGGTGACCACAGACCACTTCTCAATTCCTATGCTTCCTGGCTGATGTTTTGGTCACTTTTGAATGCTGGCGGTGTTTTCACTCTAGTGGTAGCATGAGATGGAGTCTACAACCCACACAAGTGGCTCGGGTAGTGCAGCTCATCCAGGATGGCACATCAATGCGAGCTGTGGTAAGAAGGTTTGCTGTGTCTGTCAGCGTAGTGTCCAGAGCATGGAGGCGCTACCAGGAGACATGCCAGTATATCAGGAGACGTGGAGGAGGCCGTAGGAGGGCAACAACCCAGCAGCAGGACCGCTACCTCCGCCTTTGTGCAAGGAGGAGCACTGCCAGAGCCCTGCAAAATGACCTCCAGCAGGCCACAAATGTGCATGTGTCCACTCAAACAGAAATAGACTCCATGAGGGTGGTATGAGGGCCCGACGTCCACAGGTGGGGGTTGTGCTTACAGCCCAACACCCTGCAGGACATTTGGCATTTGCCAGAGAACCCCAAGATTGGAAAATTCACCACTGGCACCCTGTGCTCTTCACAGATGAAAGCAGGTTCACATTGAGCACATGTGACAGACGTGACAGAGTGTGGAGACACCTTGGAGAATGTTCTGCTGCCTGCAACATCCTCCAGCATGACTGGTTTGGCGGTAGGTCAGTAATGGTGTGGGGTGGCATTTCTTTGGGGGGCCGCACAGCCCTCCATGTGCTTGCCAGAGGTAGCCTGACTGCCATTAGGTACCGAGATGAGATCCTCAGACCCCTTGTGAGACCATATGCTGGTGCAGTTGGCCCTGGATTCCTCCTAATACAAGACAATGCTAGACCTCATGTGGCTGGAGTGTGTCAGCAGTTCCTGCAAGAGGAAGGCATTGATGCTATGGACTGGCCCGCCCGTTCCCCAGATCTGAATCCGATTGAGCACATCTGGGACATCATGTCTCGCTCCATCCACCACAGACTGTCCAGGAGTTGGCGGATGCTTTAGTCCAGGTCTGGGAGGACATCCCTCAGGAGACAATCCGCCACCTCATCAGGAGCATGCCCAGGCGTTGTAGGGAGGTCATACGGGCACGTGGAGGCCACACACACTACTGAGCCTCATTGTGACTTGTTTTAAGGACATTACATAAAGTTAGATCGGCCTGTAGTGGGGTTTTCCACTGTGATTTTGAGTGTGACTCCATATCCAGACCTCCATGGGTTGATAAATTTGATTTCCATTGATAATTTGTGTGTGATTTTGTTGTACATTCAACTATGTAAAGACGAAAGGATTTAATGCGATTAGTTCATTCAGATCTAGGATGTGTTATCTTAGTGTTCCCTTTATATATTTTTTAACAGTGTATGTACACTCTGTCAGCTCTCCTGTGTGGTGTAGTATAGAGGATCTGCCTATTCTAGCATAATATTAGTGATATTGAGAAGGGAATTCATCACTAGCACAGATTTTTGTGGTTTCCCTGTTGCTGCGCAAAAATAATGTTGTGCATGTCACTTTATAAATTTACGCAAATGGCAGGAAGCCCCTAGATAGTGCATACGTTTACACACTCCTATGCCAGGAATTGTTGTGCAAGTGTATCTGCCAACCATGGAAAACACACAACAAGAAAACGGACAAAGTCAGCAAAGACAACATAAAAATAGTGCAAAATTAGATGATTTTGGCACAAGTCAATGCGCAAAATAAAGGTACACTGCAGGCGCAGTTTTGCTGGTGCACGCCAGTCAATTTCCCCCTAAGTCCAAGGCTCTTGTCTCTTTTAGACAGTAAGAGTTATGAATGTGAGAAATGTAAGCAGACATACCCATCCTCGGCCGCACTGCAAGTTCACGTCAAGTGCAAGCACTCAGGTAAGTGATGTTTCTTCTGTGAGTTCTTCGCTTACTGACAAGTCCGCAGGAGAGAGACATTATACATACACTGCCAGCATATTTTCTATGAAGTCTATATTCATAACCATTCATCTCACTATTAGGGACCCAGCCATTCCAGTGTCTTTACTGCAGCGAGTGTTTCCAGTTCCCGGGCGCCCTGCAGCACCACGTATCCACGGACCACTTCAATGAGACTGAGAACACATTTGGGTGTGACCTATGTGGGGAGCTCTTCACGTCGCAGACTCAGCTAGAGAAGCACTACGAGACGGATCATCCCGACATAGTACTGGCTGAAGCCCAGGCAGCAAATACTCAAGTTGTTCAGGTAATGTTATTCCCTTGTGTAATGGATATGTAATAGGGATCCATTATTATCAATCTGTGAAGATTACTACAGTGGTCCCTCAAGTTACAATATAAATTGTTTCCAGGATGACCATTGTATGTTGAGACCATAACTCTATGGAAACCTGGTAATTGGTTCTGAAGCCCCAAAATGTCATCCAAAAATAGGAAAAAGTGAGGATTAAAGATAAATAAGTAGATAACTAATACAGATAAAGCAAAGTCCTTTCATATAAAAGTAAGAAAGATCTGCTGGGAGCTGTAATCACTGTCTATGTAGAGGACAGGAGCTTCTTCAGGGTCCTGCACAGTACACAGTGTCCTAAAAATGTAACATTGAGCCGCCCTCACCTGGTGTCCAAAGGAGCAGCTAACCCTGGTACAGGTAAAGAGTAGAGAACATGTAATACCTCCCTGTACTGTAGGGGGCTCTACCAGACACCAATCAGTGCATGCACTTCAGTAATACAGGTAAAGAGTAGTACAGAACATGTAATACCTCCCTGTACTGTAGGGGGCACTACCAGACAGTGCATGCACTTCAGTAATACAGGTAAAGAGTAGAACATGTAATACCTCCCTGTACAGTAGGGGGCGCTACCAGACACCAGTCAGTGCATACACTTCAGTAATACAGGTAAAGAGTAGTACAGAACATGTAATACCTCCCTGTACTGTAGGGGGCGCTACCAGACACCAGTCAGTGCATACACTTCAGTAATACAGGTAAAGAGTAGTACAGAACATGTAATACCTCCCTGTACTGTAGGGGGCGCTACCAGACACCAGTCAGTGCATACACTTCAGTAATACAGGTAAAGAGTAGTACAGAACATGTAATACCTCCCTGTACTGTAGGGGGCGCTACCAGACACCAGTCAGTGCATGCACTTCAGTAATACAGGTAAAGAGTAGAACAGAACATGTAATACCTCCCTGTACTGTAGGGGACGCTAACAGACAATAGTCAGTGCATGCACTTCAGGAATACAGTTTTATCAGTGAATGCCCATTCTGATTGGTCGGTTCTTTCAGCCATTGACACATTTGGAGATCTGGACTGTCCATAGCATTGTATGGGGAGTTTGGTTTCAAGTTGCGATGGTCTAGAAAAGCCCGGAAATATTGTAACCTGAGGCCATTGTAAGTTGAGGGACCACTATACATGTGAAGAATAGACAGGAGTGTCTGTAATGCAGTGTTTTCCTAACAGTGTGTCTCCAGCTGTTGCAAAACTACAACTCCCAGCATGCCCGGACAGCCGTTGGCTGTCCGGGTATGCTGGGAGTTGTAGTTTTGCAACAGCTGGAAACTCACTGCTGTAATGAGAACCAACCACTTATTGTCTCTCCCTCTGTAGGTTATCCAAGCGCAGGAACAAGTATCTACAGGAGAGCAAGTAATAACCTTGGACGAGTCACAATTGGCGGGATCTCAAGTGATCGTCGCATTACCGGACACGCAGAGCAGCCAAGCAGCAGGCACAGAGCTGGTGGCCGTCAGCATGGAGGATTTATTTGACGGAACGGTCACTCTTATATGCGGAGACGCTGTTCCAGGAGTGACGCAGAGAACTCAAAGCTAACATTGACTTTGCCTTAACCTTGAATAAATCCCTAGGGATCGATGGCTTTTATTTTTACCACTTGCAAGGTTCATGTGTTCATTTCATGATTATTTTTTTTCACGTTTTTTTACACACACGGCCTGTGCGCCTCAGTTCTTATTTATTTTGTCTCCTTTTGCGCACCTCCTTGCCGCTGGATCCATTCCTGTTTACTGACTAGATATTGTCCCTTTCGGGAAGCACGGCCAAGCTTAAAAATGAATCGCAGAAGTTGTATACCGTCTGTTGTGAGATTACAGGGATAGCGGAAGAAACCTCCATGCTCTTTTTTTACGTGACTGGAGACAACGAATAACGTTCCAAGGATGTATCGTTTCTGTTATTTAATTGCTCTCTTTACTTTTGAAACTATCTTGTGTTGTTTAGAAAGAGGTTAAAGAGCAACTCTGGTACTTAAAAACTCCTGTGGATAGGGGAGAAGTGTCTGATCGCGGGGGTCCTATGATCTTTTGCCCAGTGCCCCGGCTCGCCCCACTGTCACACCCCTTTTATGCATCTCTATGAGGAGAGCCAAAGATATAGCGCTCGTGTATCTCTGACTCTCCCATAGAGATACATGGAGGGGGCGTGTCTACCACTGCATCATGCCGTGGCCACTCTGTGCATGGGGAGAGCCAGGGTGCCAGGCAGTAAATCGTGGGGGCCCCAGGAGTTTTAATGTCTTACAGCAGGGGGATGCACAGCCACTGCCTGATGCTCCTTAAAGGGAATCAGTTTCCTGTTTTATGCTATTCGAACCATGGGCAGCAAGAAACGGTCAGGGAGCGGGGTCCCCAAACAATATTACTTAGAAATGCCTGGATGTTTAATGTTTGAAAAAAAAAAAAAATCATATTTGAAAAAAAAAAAACGCAGTTAACCTGTTAAGTAGTCATTGGAAAATTGAAGAGTGCTCCATTGTGTATTAAAAGAGATATAAAATGATGTAAAGGGAAGACATGAAAGCCGCTCATCCCAAGAAGTTGTGTAACATCATACTCAACAATGGTAGGCACATGAGAAAGCGAGAAATCTGCTGCCCTCTGGCTGTGATATAGACAAGAATCGGTATGGCTTCAAGCAGAACGTCGGCTCTACCAGGCGCAGGATCTTATCAAGGAAAGACCAAGTAAAAACCAAAAAGGTAGTTCATTCCCAGGATGCAATGCATCTCACTGCAGTTCCGCAGCTTCAGGCATCTGCATTGAAACTCGTTACATCCTTGGAATAAACTACCTTTTTGGTTCTTACTTGGTCTTTCCTTGAGTAAATCCTGCGCCTCGTGGAGCCTGCGTTCTGCTTGAAGCCATAGCGAAGTAGTCATTGGGGCAGTTCCCTGTGGCTGTTGTCCACTTTTCTGCCCCTCAGTGATGCGTTCTTATGGGGCCAGCAGAACATAGAGCACTCACCAGGAACCTCCAAAGATCCGTTTTAGTTTTTTTTTTAAAAAAGCTATGATTTTTCTAAAACACCTGGGCGTATCACAGTAAATCAGTGTTTTGGGACCCTGCACCTGTTTTGCATTGCCCGCAGTGCAACAGGTTCCCTTCTAAAGGAACTATCCTTCCTCAGGCTCCTTTCACACTGCCCTTAGTGCCCGGCAGTATGACGGCCCGTTAGAACATAGCAGGAGAAAAATTTGTGCTTGCACAGTCTTTTGCCCCCGCTATCTTCCGGCTGAATAACAGCAGCAATAACGGATGTCAGAGAATCCCATTCAAGTTAATGGGGTCCTCTGTGCCCGTTATGCCTCCCGTCACACTAACAGCAAAAAAAGAGAGCCTTAAAGGGGTACTCGGCCGCTCAGCGTTTGGAATAAACTGTTCCGAATGCTGGAGCCGGCGTCGGGAGCTCATGACGTCATAGCCACGCCCCCTCATGTCACATCACGCCCGCTCAATGCAAGTCTATGGGAGGTCATAGACTTGCATTGAGGGGGCGGGCGTGATGTCATGAGGGCGGGGCTATGAAGTCACGAGCTCTGGGCTCCAGCATTTGCAACAATTTGTTCCAAACGCTGAGAAGCGGAGTACCCCTTTAACAACTGCTTGTGGCGGAGCTCAGTGGCAGTGTGAAAGTAGCCTCCATGGACGCCCTCCCTCTATAGCCCAGATTAGAGAGCTACTGTAGAGATCAACTCCAGCTGCGGAGGGATTCCTATGACCATGTCTTATACTCCTAAAGGTGATATTACTAGGTGTCTGTGTAAAGCATTAGCTTATTCAAAGCTAAAATGAAGTGGGACCCCAAAAAGTTCATGTCCACCTTTTGAAAAGGGTATTCCCGGCACCTAATTTTTGCTTCACTGTCCCCTCCAAGTTACACATAAAGGCAGATTTATCAAAACCTGTGCAGAGGAAGAGTGGTGCCCATGGCAACCAATCAGATCGCTTCAAAAATGAAAGAAGTCCGGGGCAACTGCTCCAATTTTCTTCTGCACAGGTTTTGATAAATCTCCCCCAAACAGTAGCATGTGGGGCTACTCTGTTTGCACAATCTCTATTATACTGCCATGTTGGTTTTTGGTTTTTAAGCTTCCCAAGTACCCACAATGATCACAAACAGCCCAGCAGAGGCCAGGAAGCTTAAATAAGATGGTAAGACCCCTTTTAACACAATTTAAGTTAAAGTGGTTATTCAGGGTTAGAGAAACATAGCTAATTTCTTCCCAAAACAGCACCACCTGCAGGTTGTGTGTGGTATTACAACTCGACATCTTTTGGCTGTCCAGGCACGCTGGGAATTGTAGTTCTGCAACAGCTGGAAGCGCCCTGGTTGGGAAAACACTGGCCTGGACTTTATGCTCATTGAAATTGTACAACATAACTGCAGCTGCGAACATTACCATTCAGTGTATGAGCACTGCCACCTAGAGGCAAACTCATTTATAACATATTCAATCTATTTAAAAAAAAATTGTTAAAATGCTACACAAAGTTGTGCTAAATCCCAGCCTTAAAGGGGTCATCCAGGAAAAACCTTTTTTATATATATATATATATATATATATATATATATATATATATATATATATATATCAACTGGCTCCGGCAAGTTTAACAGATTTATAAATGACTTCTATAAAAAAAAAAAATCCCCATAGCAAAGCTCTTCTACTCGAGACAAGCAGAGAGTAATAAACTACAAACAATATGAATATGGGATCACTAATTTTACTGACCTGCAGAAAAACATTAACCTTTTTATAATGCACTGAAAACCCTCACAAGAAAATAAAAATAAATATATATAATGCATTTATCTCTCAAGTCAAAAAGGGGGGGGAGGGCCATAACTAGAAAATTGCTTTCGGGAAGGGTCAAACAGAGTTATTCCGAAAAACTGTGCCAGGCCTGTCTTCAGGTTGTGTGTGGTTTTCCAGCTCTGTTCTTTTGAAGTGAATGGAGCCAAGTTGTAATACCGCAATGATCTGAGGACATAAGTGGTGATTTTTTAGCTTTTTTTATTTTATTTTTTTTGTTTTTAAATCCTGGATAACCCCCTTTAAAGTGCAACTGTCATGACATTTTGGTGCAATAACCTGCACACAGCCTTTGTACTGTGTGCAGGTGGTGGGTATAGCAATGTTTTTACCTGAAAATTTATTCAAAGCCACTGATGGTTGGATAGGCGTGGCGTGAGGTATGCGATGCCACGCCTACCCCGTATGTCCGTGCTGGGACCTCTGTGTGATTGACACACAGGTCCCAGCGCATGCGCCCTTCAGCTAATCTAACCTGCACGCTGCTGTGTGTCATCCAGCAAGCGCTCGCTCCCGCTGCCATCTTTCTCCTCAGTGCGCCCACACAGTGCTAGGTGCAGAGAGAGTGCTTCCTATCTGCACCTAGAATCGAGAACTAACCTGATTGTGCGCTGCTCTGCGCAGGCGCACTGAGGAGGAGGAAGACGGCGGCGGGAGCGAGCGCTTGCTGGATGACACACAGCGGCGTGCAGGTTAGATAAGCTGAAGGGCGCGTGCGCTGGGACCTGTGTGTCAATCACACAGCGGTTCCAGCGCTGACATACGGAGTGGGGGAGGGTGTGGCGGCGGGGCATCGCGTACCTCGCGCCACGCTTATCCGACCTTCAGTGGCTTTGAATAAAAGCCTTTTTTTGCAGTCATGAAAGCTGCCAAATTTCAGGTAAAAACATTGCTATACCCACCACCTGCACACAGTACAGAGGCTGTGTGCAGGTTATTGCACCAAAATGTCGTGACAGTTGCGCTTTAAAGATAGTGTCAGCATATCTATAGTCACCCTGTCTGGCAGATGGTTTACTGCAGTGAAGGAAAAAGAAAACAGGAAAAAAGAAAACTTGGTTATGACTTATACATGGGCAAGGGCAGTCTGCTAATACTATACATGGGCAAGGGCAGTCTGCTAATACTATACATGGGCAAGGGCAGTCTGCTAATACCTGTTGTGCCAGAATAGATGGCTGCTGTATTTGCAAATCCCCTGCACTTTTTATAGCTGTGCTTCCCAACCAGGGTGCCTCCAGCTGTTGTAAAACTACAGCCAAAGGCTGTTCGTGCATGCTGGGAGTTGTAGTTTTGAAACCGCTGGAGGCACCCTGGTTGGGAAACCCTTTTATTTATATTTTTTATTTTTTTTTACAGTTTCCTAGACACTATTTACTAACAGTGTAATCTAAGTGCATTGAAAAATAAAAATATTAATAAAAAAAATCTCTATAAAAGCTTGGCGACATATGGCTTCCTATGCATATACAAACAGGCTTAGCTATACTTAGGACTATCATTACTAGGAGCGTACTGGATGGAGCGTGTCAGAAATCGTACTTTGTACTAAGAGCCGCAAGATGTAGAAAATGCAGGAGACGTAGCAGAATCGGATATTTATTATAGATTAATTAACTTTTTTTTTTTATTTACATGTATAAGTCTCTGTATTGATTCTTCCTATGGAAGAACTCCGAAAATAACAAAAAAATTAATAAAATCTCCAGCTACAAATTCAGGTCTTTTAGTGTTCAGAAACAAATATCACATTGAGCTCAGAATCGTCACGACTTATCCGGACGATATATCCACGTTAAATTTTCATACCCTTGTGTATTTGTTCACATCGCCGGCTGAGAGAAGAAAAAAAAAGTATTTAAGACTTCTATTAAAAATGTAATGCGCCGAATTCTTCACACAGATAACAGATTTACTTGTTTTTTCTTCCCCCTCCCCCCCCTTTAGACGTTATTGACATTTTGTGTGTTTGTATTTTATTAGAGTATAAGATATTGGAATATACAGAATAAGCTTTATAAGTAATAAACTTTTTAATTTAAAGGCTTCGAGCTTTGTTGAGTGTACAGTTTGGAAAGTCTGAAATACTTTCATGCTGCCTTATCCACGAGGCCTTGAAGAGGTACTCCCGTGGAAAACATTTTTTATTATATCAACTGGTGCCAGAAAGTTAAACAGATTTGTAAATTACTTCTATTAAAAAAATATTTGCCCTTCCTGTACTTTTTAGCAGCTGTATGCTACCGGAAAAGTTTTTTTCTTTTTTAATTTCTTTTTTTGTCTTGTCCACAGTGCTCTCTGCTGACACCTCTGCCCGTATCAGGGACTGTCCAGAGTAGCATAGGTTTGTTATGAGAATTTTCTCCTGCTCTGGACAGTTCCTGAAACTGGCATCAGGTGTCAGCAGAGAGCACTGTGGACAAGACAAAAAAGAAATTCATAAAGAAAAGAATTTCCTCTGTAGCATACAGCTGCTAAAATGTACTGGAAGGGTAAAGATTTTTTAATAGAAGTCATTTACAAATCTGATAGTAGTAAGGAAGAAAAGACAATTCTGGCACCAGTTCATAAAAAAATAAAAAAGTTTTCCACTGAAGTACCCCTTTAATTGCTAGATATTTCCCAATACCCAGACAAAGAAAGGCTAGTGGCGGGGGACCGCCTGTGACAAAATTTGGTCTGCTTTACCCCAGTGAACATTTTTATTTATTTATTTTATTAAAGGGGTATTCCGGCCAAAGACATCTTATAATAAGATGTCTGATTGCGCAGAGAGCGTCTCTGGTCTCGGAAACCTCAGTGTTTCCAGGAATGGAGACGTGACGTCACAGCACACCCCCTCCATTCATGTCTATGGGAGGGGGGGCGTGACAGACATCACCCCCCTCCCATAGACATGAATGGAGGGGTCATGGCATGACGTCATGAGGTCCACGAAAAAAGTGTCTGAAATAGGGCTGCGATGATTAATCTATATTATCTATATATTCTAGATTATAAAGATCGTTATTGGAAATCATTGTTGTATACCCCCCACCCTTACCATCCAGAGCCTTTTTGAAGATGCTGCTGGCCTGCAACATCTGCGGCCTAGCTCCAGCTCTGAGACCATGGTCTGGAGTGCCGTCCGGAGGCCAGCGTCTCCTCCTTGTCCTCATCTAGTCACAAAGGGGGGAGATTTATCAAATCCAGCGTAGAGGGAAAAATGACCAGTTGCCCATAGCAACCAATCAATTACTTATTTTTTAGAGGCCTTTTTAAAAATGAAAGAAGCGATCTGATTGGTTGCTATGGGCAACTGGGCAACTTTTTCTCTGCACAGGTTTTCTTAAATTTCCCCCAAGAATTGCGGGAGCCCCCCTGTACAGCTAGAAGCTCTGTTTGGTCTCCATCCTTTGCAGTGACAGTTCTTCCTGGTGCAGGGAGGACGGCCATCACTAAGGTCTGTGAACTACTCCTGCAGCGAGGCTCATAGGTTAACCCTTCAGGTGCTGTTCCTTTCCTCGCCCCCCGCCCCCTCCCTGTTAGCTCTTCACAATGTCGTCCCCACTTCCTCCGCTAACCTTTCCCTGGTCTCCTAAGCCCATTTTTTTTTTACATCTGATTAATCAAACCAATGATCAGCCATTATTATTTGTAAAATCGATTTCAACTAATGATGACTTAACAAATTATCATTACTTGCAGCCCTAGTCTGAAGTGAGCAGTAATCTAAATCTGCTCCAATGAGTTTTTATTTTATATATATATATATATATATATATATATATATATACAGTGGTCCCTCAACATACGATGGTAATCCGTTCCAAACGGACCATCGTTTGTTGAAACCATCGCATGTTGAGGGATCCGTGCAATGTAAAGTATAGGACAGTGGTCTACAACCTGCAGACCTCCAGATGTTGCAAAAAACTACAACACCCAGCATGCCCGGACAGCCGTTGGCTGTCCGGGCATGCTGGGTGTTGTAGTTTTGCAACATCTGGAGGTCCGCAGGTTGTAGACCACTGTTAGAGGAAGTTGTACTCACCTGTCCCCGCCGCTCCGGACCGTCACCACTCATCACCGCTGCCCTCAATGTCGCCTTCCATCACTGTCGCCGCGTCCCTGGGGTGTCCCCGACGCCCCGGCAAAGCCTCTGCTTCCTCGCTCTCACGTCGCCGCCATCACGTCGCTACGCACGCCGCTCCTATTGGATGATGGGACGGCGTGCGCAGCGACGTGATGACGTCGATGGAGAGCGCCGACGATGTAGGGATCCTGAAGGGGACGCGCCGGAGCCCCGAGGACAGGTAAGTGATCGTCAGCAAACTGCTATCCAGCGGCAGCTGAAGAAGTCTGCGCTGCCGGATAGCCGTTTATGCGATGGCCCCGACATACAAAAGCATCGTATGTTGATGCTACCTTCAACATGCGATGGCCTCTGAGAGGCCACCGTATGTTGAAATGATCATATGTCGGGGCCATCGTAGGTCGGGGGGTCACTGTATATCAGCAGGGTGCAGACTTATCATGATTGAAAGATAATGGCCCTCACTTTCTATTCATGTTTTGTGGGGTTGTGCGCCAGAATTGACAAAAACCAGGCCAACTGTCCATTTTACTGAGAAAACCCAAAAGGGGGTGTGGTCATTGTGGAAAGTGGGCGAGGCCACATAAGAGGGGTGTGTTTCCCAACATTTTCACAAAAACCCAACATATTTACTATGGTTTCCACAGAAAATGTGGTGGATATGAGCTGAGGAAAACCCCACAGATCAGAGCATGTGTCAGAAAAGCTAAATGTAGGGAAACATTAGTAAATACTGTGGAAAAAAATTGTAGGGAATTAAAACCCCAAACTCTGGACCCCAAACGTTCTAAACGGCAATTATCCATTTAAGTCTGCCGTTTTATCAATAAATAATGTTCCCATGGTAATTACTATGCATTTCATTCACAAACTTAACCAGTTCAGAAAAGAGAGAGGGAAATTTAAAAATGAAAGAACAGAAATATAGGTTAGCGCATGTTTGCCAACGAACCAGGGGGCCTCCAGCTGTTGCAAAACTACAACTCCCAGCATGCCCAGACAGTCTTCGGCTGTCAGGGCATGCTGGGTGGGTGTTGTAGTTTTGCAACAGCTGGAGGCACCCTGGTAGCAGTAACATAAACACTGTGTTAGCGCAAGTGACATGACATGTTATACATAAATCACCCGACAATCAAACACATCGAT
The DNA here is from genome assembly GCF_029499605.1 of Hyla sarda. NCBI lineage: Eukaryota > Metazoa > Chordata > Amphibia > Anura > Hylidae > Hyla > Hyla sarda. Next base: position 115,785,287 of record NC_079198.1, on the reverse strand, counting down.
CAAACACATCAATCATTCATGCAGCATTCATTCATTCATTTATTCATTCATTTATTCATTCATTTATTCATTCATTTATTCATTCATTCAACATTACATCATGTATTAATAAATCACATAAAATATTATCTTACCTGTCTTCCAATGTTCCGATTTTTGCGTCTGCCCTCTTTTCCTGCACACGCTCCCAATAATGGTCCCCTGCTTAAAAAAGATTTACCGAAGGTACCCGAATACCGAATGTATCCGGAAAAAATCAAACCCGACACCCCGAATACCTAATTTATCCGAAAAATCAAACCCGAAAAATTTACCGAACCGAAAATTTTACCCAAAATGAAAAAAGAAAACGAAACGAAAATTTTTCTTGTGCACGTGTCTATCAAAAACTGAAACATCTTGGACTAAAAGAGGGGAAGAGGAGGAGTAATTTAAGGAGGTGAACTTCCCAATACAGAGAGCAGCAACACATGCTAAAATAAAAGCACAATTAAATAATTGTGCTTCATAAGGGAAAGAACACACATCAACAAGGGTACTGACCAGTTGACCAAGCAATTGAAAAGAAATAGGACATCTAACGTCAGGGGAAAAATAAGGTCTACTATAACCCTTCAATCGTTGTCTAACAATAGAAAAAGAAAAGGGGGAGGAAACATCAGCCAACCTAAAAAATAAATTAATACCTGAAATATTTTTGTTAATAGACGAAACAGAAAAATTGTTAGAGAAAAGATGACATAATAAAGAAACAGCCAGATTTATATCAGTAGAAAAATGATCAGCGCTGACACTTGAACAAAAACCTTTCCAAAATTTCCATGCGGCTGCATATGCAACCCATGTAGAATGAGATAAAGAATTCTGAAGAAAATCAAAAATCACTCGAAGATGACGTTCCACAATTCCGGAGGGCAAGGGACGCCTACTAGAACTGAACTCGGGTTCAGCTTCCGAAACTGTGGAAAATCAAATCTAGATAGAGCATCAGCAGAGACATTACGGCTACCTAAAAGAGGCTTTTAACCAAATATTATGATGGAGACATAAAAGAACAATTCTACAAAGAACATTAATAACAAAAACAGATTTTGCAGACTGACAATTAATACAAAAAACAACACCCTTATTATCAGAATGAAGGGTTATTCTACGATTACTCAATAAAGAACCCCAAAAAGAAAGTGCCACTAACACTGGAAAAAGTTCAAGCAACATAATATTTCTGGTAGCTCCATTAACATGCCAGCAAACAGGCCAGGAATCAGCTGACCAATTATAAAAAAAAAAATAACACCATAACCTGTAGAAAAAAGCAGCGTCAGAGAAAAGGTGCAATTTCCAAAATTGCGACGTAGTAAATTTGATTAGCCGTATTAGTCCAGTGATGCAGATGCAAATCAAAAAATGTTGCAGTATCTTGTAATAAATTTTTTATTGGACTAACAGCATTTTGTAGAGACAAGCTTTCGGGATTCCTCCGAGATTCTAATATGAGACGTGGGTGATTTAAAACCTCTAGTGGCTGCATACATGTATTTAGAAAAAACTCTGGCCATGGAAATGACTCTCAAGGCAAAATTTTAAAAGCCAAGTAAACACTGGAATTCACGCAATGTAGTCTTGTCCTTAGAGGGTTAGGGTAAATTTTTTTCCCAGGAAGGATTGTGTAGCTTATAAGATTTTAATTGTCATTTGGTTTTCTCCTTAAGTTACAATGTACCAGGAAGATAATATCTTTGATATGTTTCATGTCATCATATTAAGTATTGTATTACTAGTTAGGTTTAAGGTTCATTTTTTCACAATGAAGAATTTTGTAGCTTATAAGATTTTAAATATCATTTGGTTCTTTCCTTAAGTTGAAATGCACCAGAAAGATAGTATCTTTGATAGGTTCACATCATCATATTAAGTATTGTATGACCGGTTAGGGTATATAATATCTAGTCTCAGGGAAGTATTATATAACCTATAAAATGATTTCTCTCTTGGCATTCTTCTCAAGAATAAATGTCTAAGGGTGCATTCACACCACGTTTTTGCAATACAGTTCCTGTATCAGGTTTTTGATGAAAAACTGATTCCTCAAAACAGGGCTAAACTGTATCAAAACATGTGTACAAACTTTAACCCATATACGGTTTAAAAAATAATGTCCGGTTGCATCCGTTTTTTATGAAAAAACTTATACGTTTTTAACTTTTCACCCCATTATGAATACAGTTTCACTTGTTTAATTGGAATTTCAAGAGAAAAAACTGTGCAAAGTCAAAAAACGTATGGTGAAAACCTGATGGAACTGTACGCACATACAGTTCTGTACGGTTCCCATTGACTCCCATGTTTGAAAAAAAACTTATATGGTTTAATACAGTTCTTCACCCGGACCAAAAACCGTGGTAGACTACGGTTTTGGGAACGGGAAAAAAAACAAAACCTTACTGGATGCAAAACGGACACAACCTGATGCATCTTTTGACATACGGTTTTCAATACAGTTCCGTACGGTTTTCACATACTTCATACGTCTAACTTTATTAGGCATTCATCTGGGCTATATAGCCTTCGCAATTAGCATAAGTTCCCACCCTCACTAGGGAGGTAAGTATAGCTTTAGCATACCATATAAGGTATGCTTTTTTTGTTAGATTTTACGAGGGATTCAAGGCGTTGTCCCGGATAGGAAATCTTCTTACACGGTGGGAGGAGGGAAGCAAGGAGCAGAGTAGCGTGGCAGATTGGCTTTGTCAAATAGTATATATATATATATATATCAGCTGTGTAGAAAGAGGAGCACAGTGATGAGGATTCGAGATCCGGCTCGGTGCTCAACTCCGGGAACAGACCAATTCCCAAAAGATAACAACTGAAGGTAGAAGCGGCTCTCCAATCTTGATTGAATCAAACTGTGTTTTTATTCACACATCTGTGCAAAATCAGTGCAACATCTGTGTTTTGCACAGATGTGTGAATAAAAACACAGTTTGATTCAATCAAGATTGGAGTGCCGCTTTTACCTTCAGTTGTTATATATATATATATATATATATATATATATATATATATATATATACATATACACGCACATCCACTACAATCCCCCTTAAAATGACTTAAAATATTTAACTTTCCCTAATTTCCATCAACCTAACTCATCTGCCCCAATGTGTTTTCTCAAACGCTTCACTGTACTTTAGACGACCCATGGCTTGTCCATGGACCCCCTTTACAGACTCAGACTTTACACACATATGGAGTCAGATGCTGTCCCTTTGGTTCACTGGTGTTATAGATGGCTTTGAAGCTTTGTAATGGGGTATAGGCTTCATCAGTAGTCTTGAAGTCCAAATTCGTCATCACTGGCATGGCATTCTCGACGGCCTTCTCACACATTTTCTTTAGGCAAGGCAAAACACAACACACAACAAAAGTTGTATTTTCTATTTTTTCCCCCTCCCATCCAATCAAAGAATTATTTACGGTTATTTTACCATTGGGTCCTGTGTTGGCTGAGATATATGGGCAACAGGTCTCCCAAACATTTTACATACCCCCCCCCCCCTTTTGTTCCGCTAACACCATATGTAATGCCATACGATTTTGGAATGTCATAGTGGATCTGGCACTTAGTTGTTCAGCCTGACCTTTAAGGGCATCCACTGAGAACTTTATTAATCTCTGCTGGTTCTAATAGATACAATTAGTCCAATCTATATTCTTGTTTATGGAAATCTGGGGTATTATAGACTCAAATACGGCTTTTACTTGATCTATAGCTTTAAATTCATCTGGGACCCCCCTTGGGACTCCTATAGCATCAATATACACATGAGGGTCAAGGCTCCCAGCAGGGGCTGCACGTTTACTTCTAGAGGGTGGTTTGGGTTCACTTGTAGGTTCGGTATAGAAATTGTGTATGGGCAGAAGAGTATTGACTAATGTGCATTCTCCAGTCCAATTCCCTTCTATTCGGGTTCTGAGCTTCATATCCCCAAGTATGCCATACCTTACGGTAGTTAACATTTACTCATCCCACTGGCTAGGCCTATCCTTTCTATATTTTATATAATGTATTCCTTTTCCTTATAACATTACCACCCACTAAGATGCTTATTTCACCCTGCTATTTGTACAGGACACCAATGTTCACCGACTGATTCTCCTCATACAATGTCACATCCTAACAATCCGTTGTGATTATCTTTTCCTCTGGAACAACCATGGTTATATAATGACATATATTTAACAGTTATCAGAGAATATGTCTTAGATAAATCTATACAGGATCAACATATGTAAGCATATCTTTCCTCACTTATTTCCTGACACACACTCATAGGTTTAAGGAACTTGGTAACAATTACAGAATCTGAACTAGGCACAACTTTACAAAAGGTTCTTTGTTGTATGGTTAGGGAATCAGTACAGTCAGACAAGGACATACTTATATTGGTCCACCTTAGGCAGTTAGATGAAGTTTACTCATATTCTCTGAAACCGGTAAGATGATTATGGAGTGTGTTGGTCGGGTACCTTTAATGTTTTACCTAGGTCATAACAGATGTAAATAATGAAGTCTGTACAAACCTTCTTTCTGCATTGTTGAATCCAAGGCCACCCAATATACGGACATTACTACACATAGCTCACTTCTGCTTAGTGTATAAGGACAAATATGTTACCATTGGGTACAAGGCTGTTGGCACACACAATTTCTTACCACCTCTCCAGATGCCATCTTTGCCCTGTACCACCTCTTTCTTCTTCCATTGGTTTCTCTCAGCATGCATTGTTGGTTCCTGCAAGAGACCTAACCAGACAGATCCACATGTCCCATCCACCTGTATACTCTTTACCATAACTGTGGGAGGACAGGGGCACTGCAGCCATGGCAGCCTTCTCCACATCCAGTCACCTTGGCTTCTGAGGGTTGTTTCCTTCATGTGGGTCTGATTTTTATGATGGCCACCTTCTCTGATAGCTCTAGGAGTTTAAACACTTGAATTACAAACTACAGATTCTACATTTGATTGGTTTGCCTAAGGATTCAAGAAAACTTCTACTCCAATAGGCCCATACTTGTGGGCAATAATAAAAGTGTACCCGTACTCATTATGTCTTACCTTCAGATATCTTACACATCTCAGTGAATATCTTCAACTTTACTTTCTGAACCAACAGCTCAGATCAAGTGGTTTATTGAAGTAGAAATCATTCTGCGTGTGTTCACCATATATCCTGTCTTATGTATTACATCTTTGCATGACTTGGAGCAAGCTTACATTTACTACTCAGCATCATCCATGGATTCTCTGATATCCTATCATGGCTTTTGAATTTTTAACCTCATTAGTTCAAGGTAATCAATCATAATCTGAGAGTAGCAAAGCTACCAAAGAACGGTCTTCTTTTTCAGCATCTTCGTGTTACACTAAATTATCATTATAATGTTATCCACTCAAAATTGATGTTATTCAAATAAATGCAATGTAGAATGTATAGATATATCACATTGTGTATGCAGGTACAATAAAAATACTCAATTTCAAACAGTGGATATATTTATATATATTTCCTTCAAGTCTAATGTGACTTTGTGTGTCAGGAGTAGAAGCTGTCATTCTCCCTATAAGCCCCACCTTTCTCCTCCCACTCTTCTACGTCACTGGTCGCCTCCCCTTTGTGTCTGGCTATTTGTTTTCCCTCAGTTTTGGTCAGTCTTCAATAACACTTGACTGTCTAGTAACTGACTGGATTCCTGTATTACTTCACAAGGAGACATATGATACACATGTAACATGGAATAATACTGACAAATACTTAACATACAACACACAGGGCCCAACATACATTCTCACAAAAAAATGTAAAAGAATAAAAAAATATACAGAGCTCTTTCAAAAATTCTGAAAAAATCACCTTCAATGCGCATTGTTTATAATCCAATAAACCATTAGCTGATTTTAAATGCTTAAGGTAATATTTATCAATTAGTGATCACTTTTTATTTATTATTTTATTTTTCTTGGCCAAACTTCTTCTCTTGTTACTCCTATTACAGACAATTAATCCTACAGACAATTAATCGCATTTCCTGATACACTTTATTTTTGGCCTCCATCCTGCGTAACTGTGAAAACAAAACTTATTAGGAAATTAATGAAATATCATCAAATAGGTTCAATTAATACCACGTGGATTTTCTTTTGTTCTTTACCAATCTAAAAAGGATCCATTAAAACACAAACAGCTTCACAAAGAAAACATTCACTGGCCAAATTCCATGTATTCCTTATTCATTAATACACATCACACATATACAACATACTTTATATCATACAAACCATCATATGAACGTCATCATATAACTACATTCATAAAATCAAAGTAACAATCATGTATCACACAGCTTTCCTAGAGACCTACCACGCCCTCTGAATTTCATAGCACTAAGTACACCTCATACTCATCTTCACTTTTATCCCCACCATTGAAAACGATTATCTCATTCATACATCTGGAAGTTATCATCTCAACCCTGAAACAAAGGCTCTCTTCATTTAATATATGATATATCTCTTATTTAACATCCTATCAACAGGCTACCAAAATGTATGTCTGTACATCTGTATTAATTTCATTGCCTTATTATTTTGATTTTAATTTTAGCCAACCACAGTTCCCTTTATCTTTGACTTAACTATACACTACAATATAACTAAATCAAATCATAATTTGCTCTCAAGAATCACACTGCTGTATATGACTGTATATAACACTGCTATATAAGAATACTTCTGTTCATCAACCATCAGTATATTTCAACCTTTCAACTGCCTTAGACATTCCATAGTCCATTCTTCACTCACCACAGGCTTTTCCATCAAAACCTTGAGTCTCCATTTTGTTTCTCTCTCTAATCCTATCAAGCTGCTAACAACAATCTGCTCTTCTTTCACTTGTCTTATCACTTGTACTGTATTTTGGACACTTATTGATCTTTTAATTCTGTCACTAACAGGAATGATGCATTGCCTATTGAGGATCGGCCTGATGAGGACGGGCCTGATGATGAAGGACCTAATGATGACGGGCCAGATGATGATAGGCCAGATGATGAAGGACCTAATGATGGTGGGCCAGATGAAGGGTATGTATTGTATACCATTGTATAAATGTCTTCAATGAGTCATAATACTTGGCCTCATATATCCAAAGTGTTCCGGATAAAACCTTGTTGGCTATAGCAGCCTATCAGAATCCATGTGTCATTGTTCCTGCAGAATTTATACACTTTAGGGTACGTTCACACGTGTGTATTTTCTACTGTAGATCTGGCACCCCAGTCATCCGGTGCACAGAGTGAACTCCATTTTGTTTCGGATGACAATGCATCCCTAATTCGGATGACAATGCATCCCTAATGTCCCTTTCAATGCATCCCTAATTTACACATTAGCTTCTTTAATAATCTAGATCAGTGGTCTTTAAATTGCAACCCTCCAAATGTTGCAAAACTACAACTCCCAGCATGCCCAGACAGCCACACTTCCTGAGACAGCTGAGAATGAGGCGTTGTCTGTGGGGAGGAGCCGGGGATCTGGGGAAAAGACTACATGGAAAATAAAAGGACTGCATAATGTCAGGAGTGAATCATACAGAAGCAGGCTGAAGCCAGCACATTTTGCGATAACACTATATTAGTAAGTTTTGTATTATAATATATAATCTTAAGGTGTATGTGTGAATAGACCAGTGATTCCCAACCGCGGTGCCGCGGCACACGTGTGTACCGTTTGGCACTGCCCGTGCTGCGGGATTTTGCCGTGATATATATATATTTTTTAAATGTCCTGCCCCGGCCTGACAGCGCAGGGGGGAAGGGAAGTCTGCGTGTGCACACAGCGTCTCCTGCGTCCCCCTCTGCCTTGCGGCGCAGTGAGTCGAAAATGGTGCCCTGGGGCGGAACGAGCTGTGCCTGATGTGGAACTGCAAGTTGCGCGGGCCGGCTTGCTTAGGGTACCATACCCTTTCCACCCCTCTGTTACCCCCCCCACCGTCACCCAGGTCCACCCTCTACCCCCCCTGTCATCCATGTCCGCCTTGTCCACCTCCCTGTCCATCCCTATCACCCATGTCCACCCCTCTGTCACCCATGTCTACCCTCCCTGTCACCTATGTCCACCCCCCCGTCACCCATGTCCACCCCCCCTGTACACTCCTCAACACCCCTCTGTCACCCGTGTACACTCCTCTATACCCATCTGTCACCCATGTACACTCCTCTACACTCCTCTGTCACCCATGTACACTCCTCTACACCCCTCTTTCACCCATGTACACTCCTCTACACCCCTCTGTCACCCATGTTCACTCTTCTACACCCATATGTCACCCTTGTACACCTCCTTACACCCCTCTGTACACTCCTCTACACCCCTCTGTCACCCATATAAACCCATCTATCACCCATGTACACTGCTCTACACCCCTTTGTCACCCATGTACACTCCTCTACACCCCTCTTTCACCCATGTACACTCTTCTAAACCCATCTTTCACCCATGTACACTCAACTACACCCATCTGTCACCCATGTACACCCATCTGTCACCCATGTACACTTTTCCACACCCCTCTGTCCACTCCTCTACACCCCTCTGTCCACTCCTCTACACCCCTGTCACCCGTGTACACTCCTCTATACCCATCTATCACCCATGTACACTCCTCTACACCCCTTTGTCACCCATGTACACTCCTCTACACCCCTCTTTCACCCATGTACACTCTTCTACACCCATCTTTCACCCATGTACACTCAACTACACCCATCTGTCACCCATGTACACCCATCTGTCACCCATGTACACTTTTCCATACCCCTCTGTCCACTCCTCTACACCCCTCTGTCCACTCCTCTACACCCCTGTCACCCATGTACACTCCTCTACACCCCTGTCACCCATGTATGCTCCTCCACACCCCTCTGTACACTCTTCTACACCCCTCTGTACACCCCTCTACACCCCTCTGTACACCCCTCTGTCGCCCATATCCACTCCTCTACACCCCTCTGTCACCCATATACACCCCTTTACACCCCTCTGTCACCCATGTCCACTCCTCTACACCCCTCTGTCCCCCATGTACACTCTTCTACACCCCTCTGTCACCCATATAAAAAAAAGAAAAAAAAGTTTGGAGCCTAATAGGTTTGTTTTGCAGGTTTAACGGTGAAGAATTGTGTGCGGAAGAAATCGTGATGATGGCCCGGACCAAATGGAGAAGAGAAGGCAACGATGCAAATTAGAGAAGACGTCATTGGTGAGTTGCTGTATAAAGCAGCACTTTAAACTACATACCCACTGATAAATAGATCATTGCGTTTTTTAAAGTTTTTGCTTTTTTTTTTTTTGTTCGTCAACCTCGGTAGGAGGTGTGCCCGACCCGAAAAAGGTTAGGAAACACTGGAATAGACCATGAAGGGGCAAATGCTGCTATTATAAATAGCTGTTCTGAGGTCTAGCTCATACCAATATAACTTAGTAATACAGCTGTTATAGGATGCAATATAGTGATATATTTTGGACACATTGATCTTTTTATTCTGTCACTAACAGGAATGATGCATTGCCTATTAAGGACAGGCCTGATGAGGCCGGGCCTGATGAGGACGGGTCAGATGAACGGTATGTATTGTATACAATTGTATAAATGTCTTCAATAAGTCATAATACTTGCCCTCATGTATACAAAGTGTTCCGGAAAATACCTTGGCCACTTCCTCGCCGGAACCTGTGAGTGAGCCGGTAATCCCCGGCTCCCTGCTTGTTGCAGGTGTCTCACGCCATTCTCCTGTAAATCTACAGTAACCGTGGATTGCTATTTTAAGGGTACCTCTCATCAAAAAACTTTTGATATATTATAGATTAATGTATGCAGAATAACTTTACAATTGCATGTTATTAAAAAATATGCTTCTTTCTATTTAATTTTCCACTTTGAAGAAATGACCACTAGGGGTCTCCCTACCAGTCCTGGCAGCAAGCATTTCAGACTCATGCTGGAGTCCTAAACACTACGAGCTGCCAGTCTGCTTTGTTCACAAAGGAGAACATTCAGAGCTGCCAGCCTGCTTTGTTCACAGTCTGTTTGGATGTCTAGAGGGGGAATAAATAAGACTGGACGGGCATAAAGAGGTCTGGTAGGGAGTGTAGAGAAGTCAGAATATAGTATAGAAGGGAAAGAAGAAGGATAGAGGGGCCTGGATGGGGGACAGAAGAGTCAAGATGGGGGATAGAGGAGTCTGGCAGGGAGACATGTGGAGGGTAATAGAGAAGACTGGATGGGGGATAGAAAGTTTTGGAGGGGGTAGAGGAGTCTGGAGGGGGGATAGAGGGGAATAGAGCGGTCTGGATGGGGGATAGAGGGGGATAGAGGGGTCTGGATGGGGGATAAAGAAGAATAGATGGGGGATAGAGCTGTCTGGAGGAAGGGATAGAGGAGTCTGGATGGTGGATAAAGACGAATAGATGGGGATAGAAAGGTTTGGAGGGGTAGAAGAGTCTGGAGGGGGGATAGAGGGGAATGGAGCGGTCTGGATGGGGGATAGAGGGGGATAGAGGGGTCTGGATGGGGGACAGAGGTGTCTGGAGGAAGGGATAGTGGGGTCTGGATGGGTGATAGAGAAGAGTAGAGAGGTGTGGGGGGTAGAGAGGTGTGGGGGGGGGGGGGTAGAGGAGTCTGGATGTGGGATAGAGGGAGATAGAGGGGTCTTGATGGGGACAAAGGTGTCTGGAGGAAGGGATAGAGGGGTATAGATGGATCCTGATGGGAATTGAGGGGGGGGGGAAGAGAGGTCTGGAAGGGGGATAGAGAAGACTGGATGGGGGATATAGAGGTATGGATGAAGAACAGAGAAGGCTGGATGGGGGGTAGAGACGTCTAGAGGGGAATAGTCTGGATGGGGAATAGAGAGGAATGGAGCAGGGGAGAAAGGAGTTTGAACGGGAGATAGATGGGGAAGAGGGGTCTGGATGTGGGGATAGAGAAGACTGGTTTGGGGATCAAATAAAAAATATAGTCCAAAATTACTGCTTTTTGGTCACATCACATCCCAGAAAAATGAAATAAAAAGTGATCAAGAAGTCACATAAATGCAAAAGTGGAACCAATAAAAACTACAGATCAGGGCAAAAAAAAATAGCCCTCATACAGCCCCATATATGTAAAAATTTGAGTCATAGGGGGTCAGAATATGGCAATTTTAAAGGGTACCTCTCATCAAAAAAAACTTTTGATATATTATAGATTAATGTATGCAGAATAACTTTACAATTGCATGTTATTAAAAAATATGCTTCTTTCTATTTAATTTTCCACTTTGAAGAAATGACCACTAGGGGTCTCCCTACCAGTCCTGGCAGCAAGCATTTCAGACTCATGCTGGAGTCCTAAACACTACGAGCTGCCAGTCTGCTTTGTTCACAAAGGAGAACACTCAGAGCTGCCAGCCTGCTTTGTTCACAGCCTGTTTGGCTGTGAACAAAGCAGACTGGCAGCTCTGAGTGTTTAGGACTCCAGCATGAGTCAGAAATGCTTGCTGACAGGACTGATCGGGAAAAATACAATAGAAAGAAGCATATTTTTCATTAACATGCTATTGGAAAGTTATTCAACATTCATTAATCTAAAATATATCAAAAGTTTATTTGATGAGAGGTACCCTTTAATCCTCACTTTTTCCTATTTGTGGATGACATTTTGGTGGCTTCAGAACCAATTACCAGGTTTCCATAGAGTAATGGTCTCAACATACAATGGTTTCAACATACAATGGTCGTCCTGGAACCAATTAATATTGTAACTTGAGGGACCACTGTATATTATAGGGAGGAGACAGAAGAGCAGGCGGAAAATAAAAAGAAGAAAAGATTTAGAAAGAGGGCATTGTCAATGTAAGTAGAGAGATTTAGTATGCTGATATAAAGATACAATACAGATTACACAATAGTGTAGATGCCTCATTACCCCTGATACAGCCAAAAAGGGAGAAAAAGGAAAAACACGTGCCCCTGTTGCAGTATGTTAGGACAATTGGCAAGTGCAAAAGTAGGAAATACACTTACCAAGTAGCATTGTGCTGAGGGTACAACACCGTATAGCGTATTCAGAAAGGGATGACACTCGGTATGTAGCCTTCATCCTCCTGGTCAGAGACTCACTCACCTGACTCACAATGGTAAAAAAGGAAGGCAGAAAAAGAGGATCTTCCATAGCGCAATCACAGTGTCAGATTACAGATCACTTCTAATCTGTTCAGGTATCGGATATTACCTCACTAGGATCGTTGGTAATGTGTAACAATTGATTTATTAGCACAATAAAGCAACGCGTTTCTTGCCAGAAAAGGGCACTTTGTCAGGCAATGTGCATCAATATGCTTTATCTGTTGGTGATGTGTATCCATGGAGAGGGGGTCGCTTGTGCAGTGTTCCTACACACCGCTATACAGGGGTTTGGGTTGGGGTCATTGTTATAAATATGTATACTTTCAGTGGTGATGTGTTCACAGGGATCTCCCATGTAAATGTAATACATACAATAGTTGCCCCTAGACATCTTACTCCTCTCCAAAGGATAGGGCATAAGATGTCTGATCACGGTGGGACCTGCCACTGGGACGCCCCGCGATCTATGACCCCCCCCAGCTTTGGAAACATTTATGTTCAGAACGCCAGTTTCAGGTGGCTGTAGTCATGACGTCAAGCCTACTCCATTCATGTATATGGGAGGGGGTGTGACAGCTGTCCTCGAGCGACCACCACCATCACACCCCCTCCCATAGACATGAATGGAGGGGGTGTGATGGCACGACTACGGCCACCTGAAGCTGGCATTCTGAACATATATGTTCATAATGCCTGGTTGGTGGACCAGAGATCGCTGGGTGGTCCAGCCTTTAAATAGCGGATAAGATGTCCAGGGGCGGAGTACCCCTTCAAATACAAAATGTAATATCCTCTCACTATGGCTCAGGCTTGTCCTTGTGATGACTCCCAGCAGGTATTACAAAGACCAAAATCAATTAAGGAAATTTATTAAAACCTGCGCAGAAAATAGAGATTACCAGTTACCATTAACTACTTAGATCCTTTAATTTTTCAAACTCCAAACATCTTAATCTTATTACAAATTTTTTTTAAATTCCCATCACACAGTGCACCGACCTCTAACCCCTACACTCCAATTCATTAACCATTTGGTATTTTTGAGATATCCAGTATATGTATTATATTGAATATATGTCATTTGATCGGCTATAGGGCTTCATCTAATGGCCTATGACATCACACATGTGACATCACGGAATGTCTCCTATGTTCACCCACCGGCATGAAACTTCTCTCAGATCTGTGGAGTTGAGCAGTAAGTCCAGTTGTCTTTATCTCCTGTTCCTTATTATTTCTGATCTTCTACCTACTGGATATGTTTTCCCGTCCTATGACAAGCCCTCTGTACTCTCTCGCCATTCTGATCTCCTCCATATCTGACCAGTGATAATAATATGATATAGAGAAGATCTTACCAGAAAGTCCATAATCATGTTTTCTGTTTTATTTTTATTTCAAGGATTTTTCCGAGCTTTGGAAAGAGAAATTCGCAAGAAAAAATGGCAAATTACGTAAGTCACAAATTGGGGAATTAGAGCAAATATATATATATATACTAAATGGTGGTTACAGAAGTGTTTAAGGGGTTAGCTGACTACATTTCCCATGAGTCTTCAGCTTTCCTGACCCCCCTCCCCAACTGCCTCCAGATAAACCGTCAGATAAACGTCATCTTCTCATATGTTACTTCTTCTCCTGTCGTCCTGATACATCTGTAAATCCTGCACATTCCCTGGTACCATGACCCCGTCCTCTACTAGAGACCTGCAGGGCTCAGTCATGGGACCTGTCCATATAGAATTATAGAGTTATTTACATATGGATTTGTGCCTGTGTATATACATGCATACTGTAGTCTTATTTTAATGACTGTTTTTTATTTTAAATTTTACAACACTTTCAGCTCTGCTACATCTGCTTCATATACATGCACCTATGAGACATTCCTTTTGGTACTTGGTATATACTATAACCCCAGCCCACTATTAGAGGTATGGGTACATCCTGTCAGCCAACACGTTCCCGCAACTGGATGTACCCATACCTCCTGCATATTTCCTGCACTGATGGAGGAAGTGCAGGGGATTGGCGGCAGGACCTGCTGTCAATCACAGCCATGATCCTGCCTCAGCTGCTGAGACTGAGATTGCGTCATTCATAGCAGTATTAATCCTTTAGATGCCTTGGTAAGTACTGACCACAGTATCTATAGGATTGAAAGGGGTGAGGTAATCATGGCAACCATGCGGTTGTGGTGTCCCCATGGTTGTCATGGTAACAAGAAGCCAGCTGATGGCCTCCTCTCTCCCGAGCACGGAAGCCTGTGAAGTCCAGCCATAGACTTATTGGTATTAAAGGAAACTGTCAGTGTAATACTTATGGTTATACTATGATGGAGTACAGATGTACTGCAGTATAGTATAATAGATAAAAAGTATAAAAATAAAATGTCTTAAATAAATAAAGTGTGAAAAAAATAAAATAAATGTCCCTTTCCCCATAAAGTCCTGTATTATCATCCAAAAGAAAAAAGAACAAGACACAGATATTACCGTGTTCATAATGGCTAGTACTATAAAATCATAATGTTATTTTTTTCACAATATTTTGGAGTTTTTCACAGAAAACTGCATGTTTTATTTTTTTACCAGTAATAGAAAGTACAATATATCATAAAAAAAATAATAATTCACATCAGATTTGAGAAATGAGGCCCAGTCATTAGAGTAAAAACAGGCGGCGGCCTTAACCCCTTAAGAACATGGCCCATTTTGGCCTTAAGGATGCAGGCTGTTTTATTTTTGCATTTTTTTTCTCCTCGCCTTCTAAGAGCCATATTTCTTTATTTTCCCATCCACAGACCCACATGGGGGTTGTTTTTTGCGTAACAATTTACTTTGCCCTAAAATATATGGCGCAACAAAAAAATATTATTTTGTGGGAAAATGAAACAGAATACCGCATTTTGCTACTTTTGAAGGATTTCGTATGAGGGCTGTATGAGGGCAAATGGTTTTTTTGCTGTTATCTGTAGTTTTTATTGCTTCCACTTTTGCATTTATGTGACTTCTTGATCACTTTTTAATTCATTTTTCTGAGATGTGATGTGACCAAAAAGCAGTAATTTTGTACTTTGTTTTTATTTTATCCCCAATCCAGTCTTCTCTATCCCCACATCCAGACCCCTCTTTCCCCATCTATCTCCGCTCCAAACCCCTTTCTCCCCTGCTCCATTCCACTCTATTCCCCATCCAGACTCCTCTATCCCCACCTCTAGACGTCTCTACCCCCCATCCAGCCTTCTCTATTCTTCATCCATACCTCTATATCCCCCATCCAGTCTTCTCTATCCCCCTTCCAGACCTCTCTTTCCCCCTCAATACCTATCAGGGTCCCTCTATACCCCTCTATCCCTTCCTCCAGACTCCTCTATCCCCCCAGACCTCTCTACCCCATCTATTCTTCTTTATCACCCATCCAGACCCCACTATACCTACCTCCAGACCCCTCTGTCCCCCATCCAGACCCCTCTATCCCCCATCCAGACCCATCTATTCCCCTCTATCCACCCTCCAGACCTCTCTATTCCCTCTCCAGACTGCTATACCCCCTCCAAACCTTTCTATCCCTCATTCAGTCTTCTCTATTACCCTCCACATGTCTCTATCTCCCTTCAAGACTCCTCTCTCCCCCATCTTGATTCCTCCTTCTATACTATATTCGGACTCCTCTACTCTCCCTACCAGACCTCTTTATGCCCATCCAGTCTTATTTATTCCCCCTCTAGACCTCTCTATGCCCCATCCGGACTCCTCTAACAACATCCAGACTCCTATGTCCCCTCTCCAGACCCTTCTACCCCCATCCAGACCCCTCTATCCCTTCCTCCAGACACCTCTGTCCCCCATCCAGACCCCTCAATCCCCCATCAAGACCCCTCTGTTCCTTCCTCTATCCCCTATCCAGACTCCTCTATCCCCCCCAGACCAGAAGAATAGATGGGGTTCTACTCTTCTCTATCACTCATCCAGACCCCTCTATCCCTTCCTCCAGACACCTCTGTCCCCTATCCAGAACCCTCTGTATCCTCATCCAGACTCCTCTATCTCCCCAGACCTCTCTACCTCCCATCTATTCTTCTCTGTCCCCCATCCAGACCCATCTATCCCCCCCTATACCCCCATGCAGACCTCTATCCCCCATCTAGACTCCTCTATCCCCCGAGACCTCTAGGTGATAGAGAATAATAGATGGGGTTTTTATTCTTCTCCATCACCCATCCAGGCTGGCTGGTTGCCTTTGAATGAATATGTGTTTGTTTTGTGACAGTTGTTTGCACCAATTTATTTTATTTTGTGCCACAATTTTTCATGTGACGTCTAAGTGGATGTGAGGTCTGACTATCTGCAAACACATCACTTGGGTATACTAAGAATGACTTGGATTCCAGATGAGTGGAAACTGTGATGCTATTAACTCCAGCCAAAATTAACTTATCTTCTATCCACAGGATAGGGAATAAGTAGCTGATTGCAGATAATCTGACCACTGGGACCCGCACAATCTCCTCAACTGTAGAGGAATGCGTGCGGTAGACGGCACATGTTCCATCCATTTCTATGGAACTCCAATGATGCTGTACTTGGGTCTCTTCTGTGCTCCCACAGAAAAGAATGAAGCTTCCACCGCATTCACTTCTCACTGAGAGCTGGGGCCCCGTCCAGACCTCTAGGTGATAGAGAAGAATAGATGGGGGTTCTACTCTTCTATATCCCCCATCCAGACCTCTTCCTCCCCACTCTATACGCCATCCAGTCTTCTCTATCCCCCTTCACACCTCTCTATCTCCCTTCCAGACTCTTCTATCCCCCATCTTGACCCCTCTATACTATGGCCAGACTCCTCTGCACTCCCTACCAGACCTCTTTATTCCCATTCAGTCATATTTATTCCCCCTCCAGACCTCTCTATGCCTCATCTGAACTCCTATAACCCCTCTCCAGACCCCTCTACCCCACCTCCATACCACTTTATCCCCCATTCAGTCTTCTCTAGTCCTTCTCTAGACCCCTCATCCTCCCCTCCAGACCCTCTATTTCCTATCTGCCTCTGGTCAGGAAGGAAACTAAAAGAGGAATACTGCTGTTACATGCGTGTATTTTCTGAAGGGGGGATCCGCTACTTGAAGCAACAGGCCCCCTTTTTGTCCTAGGCTCTCAGCAGTATGGGCCAGAGAGGCATTATGGGTGTCAGTCAAATCTCATAATGCAAAACGTCACTGACAATGCAGGCACAGACGCAGCTGCAGTCATGTGACATTCTGGACTGTATAGGAATAGGTGCATCAATTTCAATGCCCCCTATTAGTAAATTACATTGCTTCATTGATTCTATTTATATAATCATACATTGTTAACACACTAAACTGTAGAACAACAAAGAAGCCGAACTGAATATAACATTTCTTGTTCATTTTTTAGGGTCTCAAGTCCTGGACCAGCATCCAGAATTTGGATGAAGATGAGGTAAGGGCTTGTTCACACTTTCAGAATATATTTGTATCCAATAAATCCGAGCAATCTCTTTGTATTTATACATAAAAACTAGTGAGAAAACAATGACTGCATTTTTATTCAGGTGTTTTCCATTGGTCTTTATATCTTCTGGCTGATTGGTCGCCTTTGAATGAATAGGTGTTTGTTTTGTGACAGTTTTTTGCACCAATTTATTTTGTGCCACAATTTTTCATATGACGTCTAAGTGGATGTGAGGTCTGACTATCTGCACACACATCACTTGGGTATACTTAGAATGACTTGGATTCCAGAATTAGTGGAAACTGTGACACTATTAAAGGAGAACTCCTGCCAAAATTAACTTATCCCGTATCCACAGGATAGGGAACAAGTAGCTGATCGGAGGGAGTCCGACTGCTGGGACCCTCCGCAATCTCCTGAATGGGGCCCCGGCTCTCAGTGAGGAGTGCGTGTGGTAGACGGCACATGCTCCATTCATTTCTATGGAACTCCAATGATGCTGTACTTGGGTCTCTTTGGTGCTCCCATAGAAATGAATGAAGCTTCTTGGGCTTTTGGCCAAGATCAAGTGTAGTATCTGTTCTTATCAGTTTGAGCTGATGAACTGGTTTTGGATGGGTCTGAGGAATCAGCTCGATGGCTGCTCCAATGGGACCTGTTTCCTCCGGGTCTTGCCATGAGGCTGAGCGGGTCTAGAACTGAGGTACTTTAGTGTCTCGGGGAGTGGTGATCCTGAGGTGCCAAAGCTCACTGAGTGGAAACATGGGCACCATGATCTCTTCACCTTGTGGCACTCACCTCTTGATTCCCGACTTTCTGGCTGGGATCAGGTACATTTTTATAGATCCGGTCGGATGTCCGGGCAATATATCTGAACACATTCACTTATTTATTTCTTTTTGTTACTGTGTCACTTTTTGCGTGTTGTGTGTTCACAGGATTGTTAGGATGCGGTAGCCCTTCTGGGTGTCCCTCCTAGCGGTATAGGGGAGGTGAGTTTGGCCATCAGGTTCCCCACCTCCCTGCAAAAAACCCCGGGTACTCCTGCATGGGCAGGGTACCGACCGTACCCTGCCCATGCTCTGCAGGCAGATACCTTGGCAAAGGGGGATGCCTGGGAGAATTTGTGGTCCCTTAGTAGCTTCGGCAAAAAGGGGCATCGAACCTGGAACCTTGCAGGTACCTTTTGGTCCGGAGACGAAGGGTAAGGTTTGTTGGGGGGCCTCTCTCCTGTCGGTATTCCAGAATTAGTGGAAACTCTGATGCTATTAAAGGAGAACTCCAGCCAAAATTAACTTATCCTCTACCAACAGAATAAGGTAGCTGATCGCAGGGAGTCCACCCACTGGGACCTTCCGCAATCTCCTGAATGGGGCCCCCTGCTCCATTCAGCACATGCTCCATTCATTTCTATGGAACTCCAATGATTCTGTACTTGGGTCTCTTCGGGGCTCCGTACATACGCCTCACTGAGAGCTGGGGCCCCGTGGTCGGACTCCCTGGGATCAGCTACTTATGCCCTAACCGGTGGATAGGGCATAAGTAAATCCTTTTCAGACATTGTTGGCAGTGCAGGAGTGTAAAGTTTGTATTTGCAATAATGATTTATTTTTATTTCTTGATATATTAGAACTTGAAGTATATTAACCTCTTAATGGCCTCCAATTTACCTTTTTCCTGGCATACATCAGCCGGCCATGTTTTTATAGAAAGCTTAGAATAAGCTTGTGGGTCTCTCTGGTGCAGGAATCGCAGGAGTTCAGCCTTCAGTATGATAGCTAGTAACTAACAGGATAGGAAAAACCTCCACTGTATATTTACATTTTTTGCATGCCGCAGTGAAATCATGACCACTGCATGTGAGGTTCCTCTGTGCGCCTCTTACCCTCTTCAGTGATCGGTTTCCATAGTAACCAGGTGTCTCGTGAAGGCCTGCCATGGGTGTCTGTGCACCTATAGAAAAGAATGCAAAAATGGAATGACACAATTGCATTTTTTTTCCCATTTCCCCAGCAATAAAAAAAGAGTTAATACAGATCAACCCATCAGATATATGAACCCTAAAATGGTGGCATTAAAAAGTACAACTTGTCCTGCAATAAACAAGCCCTTATATGGCACTTGAAAGGCACCAATGGAAAAACGGAAAATATTGCTTGGGTATTATGGCCCAGAAGTCCTGTCAGAGGAGGGGTTAAAACATTGTTTACACATATTTTCTGTATGTTATTAATTTTCAAATAATTTCATTTAACCCCTAGAGGATGCAGAACGTACTTGTACTCCCTGGCTGCTGGGTACTTGGTGCACCAGGACGTACATGTAGGTCCTTAGAGGCATCCGGACTGTGAGGCTCCTTCACTCGCTTCATAGATGCCGCCATGATCAGCTGATGCCTTCCATTAACCCATTCAGATGCCATAATAAATACTGCTCACAGCATCTGAAGGATTAGAGGGGCTTACAGAGACTCTTTGGACCACCCATAGTGTGATCACCAGAGTCCCTTGAGTCAAAATGGTGGATGGAACTTTGCTTAGCCGATCCCACTCATTATTTGATGTTTTATACCTGACCCCTGCAATCTCTCATGCAGCACCCCCTGTCATCAGCCTCAAGGAGCAAAGATCGCTCCGTGTCTGATGACTCACGATCACGGGGCCGGTGTATCGTGACGTCACGGCTCTGTCCCCTTAATGCAAGTCTAGGGGAGGTAGGCATGCAGACATGTGGATAGTGCAAGTGGTAGGTGTGCAGGCATGTGACTGAGTAGGTAAGTAGGTAGATAGTGGAGGCCGGTAGGTATATGTTGAGGATAGATAGATAGATGGATGGATGGATGGATGGATGGATAGATAGATAGAACAGCTAGATAGAGCCGTTAGGGAGATATTAAAGGCAGTTAGGTAAGTAGAAGGTAGGGAAGGTAGGTAGGTGAATAGTAAAGGTAGGTTTGCAAGAAGAAATGTGGGTTGGTGTGCACGCAGGTAAAAGGTAGATAGGTAATTTTCTCCCCCCACCCCTTCCTTAAATAAAAATCCCACTCCCCTTCACCCCTGCTCCTGCGCTGATATCAGGGCCTCCTCTTCCTACTCCTTCTGAATTCATTTTATTGTAAGGATGGCCAGAGGAAAACAACAAGATGGCGACCTCTCCTTCTTTCCTCCCAACTGGTCATGTTTATTAAAGGGGTACTCTGCTTCTAGACATCTTAGAAGGGGATAGGATGTCTGATTGCTGGGGTCCTGAAGCTGGGGCCCCCCACGATCTCCTGCAGCACCCGGCATTCTAAACAAACGGCCTGGAGCTCTGACCCAGATGTGAGTTTAGCCTTAGTTCACCTAAGTTGTGTCATCTTCTTGCACCAGAACTCTTGCACATTTATTGGCGCACAGTTTAGCATCTTGAGAAACACCTCTTTACTGAGGACTACATTTTTTTCTTACAAATGACACCACAATTCTGATTTATTAAAGTAAATCTCCCCCATGTGTCTCCAGTCCATTCTCTGCCCCAGTACTGGGCCCAACCATTTCTAGTGCTGGGGGTAGATACTGGCACATTACAGTCCGTCATTAAGAAATCTTCCCTATTTTGTGATGAAGAAATCTTAATTAAATACCATTTCTTATAATAGATAAAGTATAATGGAATCTTTATGTGATACACCATGCAATGTAACAATGTGAAATCTTCCCATGATTTTATATACCTCTCTGCTTATACCTTTGCTTTACTATTACAGCCGGCAGAGATCATCACCCCATGTAAGTATTGCTATTCTCTCACACATTTGTCTCTTTATATTAATTTTGTGCCCATAAGATTGTGATACATCTACATTGGAGGCTTATGGAATCCTTTTAAGCTTAAAGGGGTACTTCTTTTAAATCAACTGGTGCTGGAAAATTCTACAGATTTGTATATTACTTCTATTTAAAAATCTTAATCCTTCCAGTACTTATCAGCTGCTGTATGCTTCAGAGGAAGTTATGTAGTCATTTTCATTTTGTGCTCTCTGCTGCCACCTCTGTCCGTGTCAGGAATTGTCCAGAGTAGGAGCAAATCCCCACAGCAAACCTCTCCTTCTCTGAAAAGTTCCTGACAAGAACAGAGGTGGCAGCAGAGCGCATTGTGGTCAGACTGGAAAGAACTACATAACTTCCTCTTCCTCTAGAACAGTGTTTCCCAAATGTGGTCCTCAAGCACCCCCAACAGGTCATGTTTTCAGGATTTCCTTAGTCTTTCACAGGTGCTATAACTGTGGTGATGCCTGATGCTTTAAGGACCGCGTTTTAGAAACACTGCTCTAGAGCATACAGCAGCTGATAAGTACTGGAAGGGGTTAATATGTTTAAAGAGAAGTAATTTACAAATCTGTAGAATTTTCTGGCCCCAGTATTTTTTTCCTCTGGAGTACCCCTTTAACAAAAATAAATAAATTAATAAATACATTTGTAAACACCATACAGTAATGGAAATCAACATGCACCAATATAAGTCCACGGATCTGTCAGGTGGCCGTGGTATCCATAGGTGTGAAGAGCCTAAAATTTACTTGAGAACAAAAAAATATGTCATAATACCTTGAGGCAATGCTGATCTACTTTCCCAACCAGTGTGGCTCCAGCTGTTTCAAGGCTACAACTTCCTCCATGTTGGGAGTTGTAGTTTTGAAACAGCTGGAGGCACACTGGTTGGGAAACACTATTCTATATAGTTGATCATCACTTGTGATGGGCAATTTATTTTTCCATGTATAAGATCCCTTATTCTTCCTCTGCAGTATGATTCTACTGCAAACATGACCTAATGGATATTTGCAATAAACATATTAACAATTTTTATTTCTTTTTTTGTATTTTTTTAGCTGCAGAGGCAAAGATCAGGTAAATACAAACTATTTTCTCTTCGTATTATCTGCCTGATAACCCCATTGTTACACCAAGAACATTTACACATTAGTTTCTCTTGTTAATCTAGGACAGTGATCTATAAATTGCAGCCCCTCAAATGTTGCAAAACTACAACTCCCAGCATGCCCAGACAGCCAACGGCTGTCTGGGCATGCCGGGATTTGTAGTTTTACCACATCTGCATGGCCACAATCTGGAGACCACTGATCTAGGACAAACCATCACTTTGAGATTGGTGAGATTATGGCCTCCAAGCAAGATGTCAATTCTAGCAATATTCATAATTAATCAGAACATATATATAATTAGATAGCCTAGACTATGACAGGGAGGAGGGGATGTAGGATGTTGGGGCAGGGTTAGAGGTGATGACATCACTCAGGAGGTTGGGCTGGAGCTCAGGTCAAGGCACACCTTCTGAGACACCAGAGGATGAGGTGTTGTCTTTGGGGAGCAGCCGGGGATCTGGGGACAACACCACTCAGAAAATAAAAGGACTACACAATTTCCTGTCAGGGGTGAATGATGCAGAAGCAGACTGAAGCCAGTACAATTTGTGATAAAACTATATCAGTAAGTTTTATATCTTGGGTTTAGTAATATAACTGTTATAGGACACAATATATTGATATATTTTGGATTCTTATTGATCTATTCATTCTTTCACTAACAGGACTGATGCATACCCCATTGAGGACGGACCCCATGAGGAGGGACCTAATTATGATGGTGAAGGACCCAAGGATGATGACCCTAATGATGACGGCCCCAATTATGACAGGCCAGATAAAAGGCATGTATTGTATACCATTGTATAAATGTCTTCAATGAGTCATAATACTTGGCCTCATGTATCCAAAGTGTTCCGGATGAAACCTTCGTGGCCATAGCAGCCGATCCAAATCCACGTGTCATTGTTCCTGCAGAATTTATTGATGTAAATCTGCTTCAGTATTGACTTCAGAGGGTAGCAAAATCTGCTATAGCAAATCCACAATGGAAAATATGCACATGTGAATATACGCTTAAAACCGATTCTGTAGTTACTATTGGCAACAAAGAGCGTTATTCTCAGAGGCAGCTTTATACTTGAGGTTATTCTGAGGCCCCTGAGGGGAATATTTCTCATGTTTCTTCTTGTCTCTTCTCCTACAGATGGCTATCCAAAGTCCAGAAGGCTCCGAGAGTCTTTAGGTGGGTAGGAGTCTTCCTTGTAGACGTATATAAGGAAATATTCTCAATTGTATATAAAACACATCTTCCTATCTTGATAATTTAATCTGGATAAGATTTGTCCTTATGGACGACATTATCTGTGTATTTCAAGTCATATGAAAGGCCAATGATATGAAAGGGATATTCTGCCCGAAAACATCTCATTCCCCCATCCAAAGGAGAGAGGATAAGATGTCTGATTGCGGAGGTCCCGCCTCTGGTGACCCCAGCGATCTCCGGTGCGGCACCCCAGTCATCTGGTGAGAGAACTCTGCTCTGTTCTGGATGACTGGAGACTACAGCCGCCATGCCCCCTCCATTTATGTCTATGAGAGGAGGCGTAATGGCTACATACTAGCCGTCATGCACCCTCCCATAGACATGAATGTAGGGTGTGACGTCACGTACACGGAAGCTCAAAGCTGGGTCCCCAAAGGCGGGACCCCCACGACCAGACATCTTATCCCTTATCCTTTGGAAGGGGATAAGATGTTTTCTGGCGGAGTACCCTTTTAACTAAAGTTCTGTTTTTCTATTACAGGGACGACCATTATCCCAGGATGACATGGAGGCCCTGGATGCCTGATATAAGGTACGACTCCCTACATGCCCCACACTATAAATAGTCACCCCCCATTAACAGTGTCCCTTTTCGTGCCCTGTTCACTAGACACAGTCTGACCAATCACAAAAGAAGAATCCTGATTGTATGAATATATTTTTTCATTGCTGTCACATGACCACATGCTAATCTACATGCAATATAGCTACTGTTACATTCTATTAAACTAAACCAATGCACTTCGATATAAAATTAGCACTCCGCCCCTAGACATCTTATCCCCTCTTCAAATGATAGGGGATAAGATGTCCGATTACGAGGGATCTCCAGCCCCCCAACCCAGAATTGGGAACATTTATGTTCAGAACGCCAGTTTCAGGAGGCTGTGGTGGTGACGTCAAGCCCACTCCATTCATGTATATGGGAGGGGGTGTGACTGCTGTCCCCCCGTGACATAAATCCACGGCCACCTGAAACCGGCGTTGTGAACATAAATGTTCAGAATGCCAAGGTGGTGGGCTGGAGATCGCGGGGGTCCATGCTTTGGATAGGGGATAAGATGTCTAGGGGCGGAGAACTCCTTCAAATATAACATTTTATATCCTCTCACTAGGGCACATTTTATTACATTCACAGACTGCAAACCTGTAGAGACCTAATCCTCATCTCTTTGTGTTCTCTTTCACTTTTTGTATTTACATATTTATATGTGTCAATTTTTTTCCATGTACAATAGGGAGATTCCCGAGGAGGATAGTGATATCCCAAAAAAGAAAAAGAAAGTTACGTAAGTACAAGGAATCCACATCCTTACAGTACAGAAAGAATTAATGGAAATGACTCAAAGGGGTACTTCCCCGCCAGACATGTTATCCGTATCCAAATGACTGGGGTGCTGTGGTGAAGAATGCGGAGGTCGCCTGCGGCTTGACCCCTGTGATCTCTTTCACAGCACCCCAGTCATCTGGTGCACGCAGCGAACGCCACTCGGTGACGGATGACTGCGGAATACCACTTTAATGTATACCAGGAAAAAGAATACTAATGCAATGATGTATGTCCATAACAAAAAAAAAAAAAAAAAACAAGGATGAGGCTTGGAAATATGGACAGAATTGGGTTAATACCTGACGCTATAAAACCTTTAGACATGTTCTAGAGACAAGTTTCAATCAGGTTCTGAGTGTTCAGACCTTGACCAATTGTTGGAACAAGCGGGAGAAAAGCGCAGCTGCCTGAGACAATCCCATAGACTTACATTATAAATTTGTCTTGCTTAGCGCTCTCTACTTGTTACACCAAGAACATTTACACATTATTTTCTCTTGTTAATCTAGGACAGTGATCTATAAATTGCAGCCCTTTAAATATTGCAAAACTACAACTCCAAGCATGCCCAGACAGCCAACGGCTGTCTGGGCATGCTGGGAGTTGTAGTTTTACAACATCTCCAGAGCCACAATCTGGAGACCACTGATCTAGGACAAGCCATCACTTTGAGATTGGTGAGATTATGGCCTCCAAGCAAGATGGCAATTCTAGCAATATTCATAATTAATCAGAACATATACATAATTAGATAGACTAGACTATAACAGGGAGGAGGTGATGTAGGATGTAGGGGCGGGGTTAGAGGTGATGACATCACTCAGGAGGTTGGGCTGGAGCTCAGGTCAAGGCACACCTTCTGAGACACCAGAGGATGAGGCGTTGTCTGTGGGGAGCAGCCGGGGATCTGGGGACAACACCACTCAGAAAATAAAAGGACTACACAATTTCCTGTCAGGGCTGAATGATGCAGAAGCAGGCTGAAGCCAGTACAATTTGTGATAATATGATATTAGTAAGTTTTATATCTTGGGTTTAGTAATATAACTGTTATAGGACACAATATATTGATATATTTTGGATTCTTATTGATCTATTCATTCTTTCACTAACAGGACTGATGCATACCCCATTGAGGACGGACCCCATGAGGAGGGACCTATTTATGATGGTGAAGGACCCAAGGATGATGACCCTAATGATGACGACCCCAATTATGAAGGGCCAGATAAAAGGCATGTATTGTATACCATTGTATAAATGTCTTCAATGAGCCATAATACTTGGCCTCATGTATAGAAAGTGTTCTGGATGAAACCTTCGTGGCCATAGCAGCCGATCCGAATTCTCGTGTCATTGTTCCTGCAGAATTTATAGATCTTAGGGTGCGTTCACACGTGTGTATTTTCTGATGTAAATCTGCTTCAGCATTGACTTCAGAGGGTAGCAAAATCTGCTATAGCAAATCCACAATGGAAAATATGCACATGTGAATATACGCTAGAAAACAATTCTGTAGTTACTATGGACAACAAAGGGCGTTATTCTCAGAGGCAGCTTTATACTTGAGGTTATTCTGTGGCCCCTGAGGGGAATATTTCTTATGTTTCTTCTTGTCTCTTCTCCTACAGATGGCTATCCAGAGTCCAGGAGGCTCAGAGAGTCTTTAGGTGGGTAGGAGTCTTACTTGTAGACGTATATAAGGAAATATTCTCAATTGTATATAAAACACATTATCCTATCTTGATATTTTAATCTGGATAAGATTTGTCCTTATGGACGACATTATCTGTGTGTTCCAAATCATATGAAAGGAAAATGATATTAAAGGGACCTTCTGCTTGAAAACATCTCATCTCCCATCCAAAGGAGAGAGGATAAGATGTCTGATTGCGAGGGTTCCGCCGCTGAAGAGCCCTGCGATCTCCGGTATGGCACCCAGTCATCCAGTGCGAGAACTCTGCTCTATTCTGAATGACTGGGGACTATAGCCGCCATGCCCCCTCCATTCACGTCTATGGGAGTAGGTGTAATGGCTACATACTAGCCGTCATGCACCCTCCCATAGACATGAATGTAGGGGGTGTGGCGTGACGTCACGTACACGGAAGCTCAAAGCTGGATACCCAAAGGCGGGACCCCCACGACCAGACATCTTATCCCCTATCCTTTGGAAGGGGATAAGATGTTTTCTGGCGGAGTACCCTTTTATCTAAAGTTCTGTTTTTCTATTACAGGGATGACCATTATCCCAGGATGACATGGAGGCCCCGGATGCCTGATATAAGGTACGACTCCCTACATGCCCCACACTATAAATAGCTAAACCCCCCCCCCCATTATTGGCGTCCCTTTTCGTGCCCTGTTCCCTAGACAAAGTGTGACCAATCACAAAAGAAGAATCCTCGTTGTATGAATATATTTTTTTTATTGCTGTCACATGACCACATGCTAATCTACATGCAATGTAGCTCCTGTTACATTCTATTAAACTAAACCGATGCACTTCGATATTAAATTAGCACTCCGCCCCTAGACATCTTATCCCCTCTTCAAATGATAGGGGATAAGATGCCTGATCACTAGGGGGGTCCGGCCACTGGGCACCCCAACCCAGAATTGGGAACATTTATGTTCAGAACGCCAGTTTCAGGAGGCTGTGGTGGTGACGTCAAGCCCACTCCATTCATGTATATGGGAGGGGGTGTGACTGCTGTCCCCCCGTGACGTAAAACCACGGCCACCTGAAACCGGCGTTCTCAACATAAATGTTCAGAATGCCAAGGTGGCGGGCTGGAGATCGCGGGGGTCCATGCTTTGGATAGGGGATAAGATGTCTAGGGGCGGAGTACTCCTTCAAATACAACATTTTATATCCTCTCACTATGGCACATTCTATTACATTCACAGACTGCAAACCTGTAGAGATCTAATCCTGATCTCTTTGTGTTCTCTTTCACTTTTTGTATTTACATATTTATATGTGTCAATTTTTTTCAATGCACAATAGGGAGATTCCCGAGGAGGAGAGTGATATCCCAAAAAAGACAAAGAAAGTTACGTAAGTACAGAGAACCCACATCCTTACAGTACAGAAAGAATTAATGGAAATGACTCAAAGGGGTACTTCCCCGCCAGACATGTTATCCATATCCAAATGACTGGGGTGCTGTGGCGAAGAATGCGGAGGTCGCCTGCGGCTTGACCCCCGTGATCTCTTTCGCAGCACCCCAGTCATCTGGTGCACGCAGCGAACGACACTCGGTGACGGATGACTGCCACTCCCGCTCCATTCATGTCTATGGGAGGAGGAGTGTCGACTCTCATGGCCACTTCCATACACATGAATGGAGGGGACTTGGTGTGATGTCACGATCATGGAAGCCCCAGCCCCGGAGATTGCCGGACCCCCCAAAATCAGACATGTTATCCCCTATCAGGGGATAACATGTCTAGCGGCGGAGTACCCCTTTAATGTATACCAGGAAAAAGAATACTAATGCAATGATGTATGTCCATAAAAAAAAATAACAAGAATGAGGCTTTGAAATATGGACAGAATTGGGTTAACACCCGACTCTTTAAAACCTTTAGACATGTTCTAGAGACAAGTTTCAATAAGGTTCTGAGTGTTCAGACCTTGACCAATTGTTGGAACAAGCGGGGAGAAAAGCGCAGCTGCCTGAGACAATCCCATAGACTTACATTATAAATTTGTCTTGCTTAGCGCTCTCTACTTGTTACACCAAGAACATTTACACATTAGTTTATTTTGTTAATCTAGGACAGTGATCTATAAATTGCAGCACTTCAAATGTTGCAAAACTACAACTCCCAGCATGCCCAGACAGCCAACGGCTGTCTGGGCATTCCAGGAGTTGTAGTTTTACAACATCTGCAGGGCCACAATCTGGAGACCACTGATCTATGACAAGCCATCACTTTGAGATTGGTGAGATTATGGCCTCCAAGCAAGATGGCAATTCTAGCAATATTCATAATTAATCAGAACATATACATAATTAGATAGACTAGCCTATAACAGGGAGGAGGTGATGTAGGATGTAGGGGCGGGGTTAGAGGTGATGACATCACTCAGGAGGTTGGGCTGGAGCTCAGGTCAAGGCACACCTTCTGAGGCACCAGAGGATGAGGCGTTGTCTGTGGGGAGCAGCCGGGGATCTGGGGACAACACCACTCAGAAAATAAAAGGACTACACAATTTCCTGTAAGGGGTGAATGATGCAGAAGCAGGCTGAAGCCAGTATAATTTGTGATAACACTAAATTTGTAAGTTTTATATCTTGGGTTTAGTAATATAACTGTTATAGGACACAATATATTGATATATTTTGGATTCTTATTGATCGATTCATTCTGTCACTAACAGGACTGATGCATACCCCACTGAAGACGGACCCCAAGAGGAGGGACCTAATTATGACGGGCCTAATGGTGAAGGACCCATGGATGATGGCCCTAATGATAACGGCCCCAATTATGACGGGCCAGATAAAAGGCATGTATTATATACCATTGTATAAATGTCTTCAATGAGTCATAATACTTGGCCTCATGTATAGAAAGTGTTCCGGATGAAACCTTTGTGGCCATAGCAGCTAATCCGAATCCACGTGTCATTGTTCCTGCAGAATTTATAGACCTTAGGGTGCGTTCACACGTGTGTATTTTCTCATGTAAATCTGCTTCAGTATTGACTTCAGAGGGTAGCAAAATCTGCTATAGCAAATCCACAGCGGAAAATATGCACATGTAAATATATACGCTAAAAACTGATTCTGTAGTTACTATGGACAACAAAGGGTGTTATTCTCAGAGGCAGCTTTATTCTTGAGCTTACTCTATGGCCCCTAAGGGGAATATTTCTTATGTTTCTTCTTGTCACTTCTCCTACAGATGGCTATCCAGGGTTCATGTGGCTCAGCGGTTCGTCAGGTGGGTAGGAGTCTTTCTTGTAGGAGCCTCCAAGCAAGATGGCAATTCTAGCAATATTCATAATTAAGTAGAACATATACATAATTAGATAGACTAGCCTATAACAGGGAGGAGGTGATGTAGGATGTAGGGGCAGGGTTAGAGGTGATGACATCACTCAGGAGGTTGGGCTGGAGCTCAGGTCAAGGCACACCTTCTGAGACACCAGAGGATGAGGCGTTGTCTGTGGGAAGGAGCCGGGGATCTGGGGACAACACCACTCAGAAAATAAAAGGACTACACAATTTCCTGTCAGGGGTGAATGATGCAGAAGCAGGCTGAAGCCAGTACAATTTGTGATAACACTAAATTTGTAAGTTTTATATATTGGGTTTAGTAATATAACTGTTATAGGACACAATATATTGATATATTTTGGATTCTTATTGATCTATTCATTCTTTAACTAACAGGACTGATTCATACCCCAGTGAGGACGGACCCCATGAGGAGGGACCAAATAATGACGGCCCCAATGATGAAGGGCCAGATATAAGGCATGTATTGTATACCATTGTATAAATGTCTTCAATGAGTCATAATACTTGGCCTCATGTATCCAAAGTGTTCCGGGTGAAACCTTCGTGGCCATAGCAGCCGATCCGAATCCACGTGTCATTGTTCCTGCAGAATTTATAGATCTTAGGGTGCGTTCACACATGTATATTTTCTGATGTAAATCTGCTTCAGTATTGACTTCAGAGGGTAGCAAAATCTGCTAAAGCAAATCCACAATGGAAAATATGCACATGTGAATATACGCTAGAAACTGATTCTGTAGTTACTATGGACAACATAGGGTGTTATTCTCAGAGGCAGCTTTATACTTGAGGTTATTCTGTGGCCCCTGAGGGGAATATTTCTTATGTTTCTTTTTGTCTCTTCTCCTACAAATGGCTATCCAGGGTCCAGGAGGCTCCGAGAGCCTTTAGGTGGGTAGGAGTCTTCCTTGTAGTCGTATATAAGGAAATATTCTCAATTGTATATAAAACACATTATCCTATCTTGATATTTTAATCTGGACAAGATTTGTCCTTATGGACGACATTATCTGTGTTTTCCAAGTCATATGAAAGGCCAATGATATTAAAGGGATCTTCTGCTGGAAAACATCTTATCCCCCCATCCAAAGGAGAGAGGATAGGATGTCTGATTGCGGGGGTCCAGCCGCTGGTGACCCCTGTGATCTCCGGTGCGGCACCCCAGTCATCTGGTGCGAGAACTCTGCTCTGTTCTGGATGACTGGGGACTACAGCCGCCATGCCCCCTCCATTCATGTCTATGGGAGGAGGCATAATGGCTACGTACTAGCCGTCATGCACCCTCCCATGGACATGAATGTAAGGGGCGTGTTGGGATGTACGCGGAAGCTCAAAGATGGGTCCCCAAAGGCGGGACCCCCATGACCAAATTTTTTATCCCCTATCCTTTGGAAGCTGATAAGATGTTTTCTGACGGAGTACCCTTTTAACTAAAGTTCTGTTTTTCTATTACAGGGACGACCATTATCCCAGGATGACATGGAGGCCCCGGATGCCTGACATAAGGTACGACTCCCTACATGCCCCATACTACAAATAGCCCCTCGCCCCATTAATGGTGCCCCTTTTTATGCCAATGAGGTGGGGGAAAAAACTAATTCCCTTTCCCTGTTCACTAGACAAAGTCTGACCAATCACAAAAGAAGAATCCTGATTGTATGAATATATTTTTTCATTGCTGTCACATGACCATATGCTAATCTACATGCAATGTAGCTACTGTTACATTCTATTAAACTAAACCGATGCACTTCGATATTAAATTAGCACTCTGCCCCAGACATCTTATCCCCTCTTCAAAGGATAGGGGATAAGATGTCTGATCACGAGAGGGTCTGGCCACTGGGACCCCCCTGCGATCTCCAGCCCACTACCCCAGCATTGGGAACATATATTACCTGAATTTGTACTGAATTTGTACTGCTGTTGATATAATATATATTTTGCTTGCAGAGCATTGCCTAGACTTGGTGCAGTTATATCCTGGACTGTATTTACTGACAGCAAATATCTTAAAAATAAATTTGGAATTGAATGATATTAGAAAGTTATTGAACTTTATTAAGTGATTAAAGGGAATCTTTCCGAGCCCCTAACCCCTATAATTCCTCCCCAGTACCTTGGACATGTATAACAAAGCGTCCAGATGGTGTGCGCTACATCTACAAGTTGCTGGGTCTGGCTTATAGGGGTAAGTGGGCCAGACAGGTTCCCTATAAGCTTCCTCAGGAGTCTCAGTGCTGATGCTATACAGTTGTATTTGTGGTTCAATGTTCTTGGAAACCCTTCATTGAAAATCATAATAACATCTGGCCTTTATATAGTTATATGTTAGATAATGTATGTTCTATATATTATAGGGAGGAGACATCAGAAGAGCTTGAGGATTATAAAAAGAAGAATAAAAGTCTTAGAAAGAGGGCAGTGTCAATGTAAGTAGAGAGATCGAGTATTGTAACACTACAGATCACACAATGGTGTAGATGCCTCATTACATATGTATACTTTCAGTAGTGATCTCACATATAAATATAGTGCAGGGGCCTTGCTGGGGGGGGTTAAGGAGGATGTAGCCCCGGGTCTGGTGCTTGTAGCCACAGCTGCTTAAACGCAACGGTGGCTTCTGGGGAGTTACGTGCTGTGCGTGGGCACGCCAAATGTCACCAGACTTACCACCTCAAGGTAAAGGTATGCAAAGGAGATGTGTGTGTGTGTATGATAAATAAATAGATAGATAGATGCTAGATGTGTGTATGTACGATAGAATATTGTATGATAGATGTGTGTATGTATGATAGATGTTTGCATGTTTGTGTGATGTATGTATGTATGTATGATAGATGTAAGTATGATAGATGTGTGTATGTATGATAGATGTGTGCATGTATGATGTATGTATGATAGATGTATGTATGTATGTATATAATAGATGTGTATGATAAATGAGGGGTCTGGAGGAGGAGGCGGACAGAGGGATCTTGAGGAGGAGGAGGACAGAGGGGTCTGGAGGAGGCAGACAGAAGGGTCTGGAGAAGGAGACGAGGTCTAGAGGAGGAGGCAGACAGATGAATCTGGAGGAGGAGGAGGACACAGGAGTCTGGAGTGGAGGCGGACAGAGGAATTTAGAGAAGGAGGCAGATAGAGGGGTCTGGAGGAGGAGGTGGATAAAGGGGTTTGGAAAAAGAGACAGACAGAGGGTTCTAGAGGAGGAGGTGGACAGAGAGGTCTCGAGCAGGATGTGGACAGAAGGGTCTGGAGGAGGAGGCAGACAGAGGAGTCTGGAATTGGACAGAGGGGTCTGGAGGAGGAAGCAGACAGAGGGGCCTGGAGGATGGGGTGGACAGAGGGGTCTGGAGGAGGAAGTGGGCAGAGGAGTCTGGAGGAGAAGGTGGACAGATGGGTCTGGAGATGGAAGTGGACAGAGGGGTGTGGAGGAGAAGGGCAGAGAGCTCTGGAGGAGAAGGGCTGAGGGTTCTGGAGGAGGACTGTGCAGAGGTGGGATTCAGCCGAACTGAGAAGAAATAGTGTGTGGCAGTATTACTATTATTATTATAGATACAGTGTGTGGCAGTATTATTATTATAGATACAGTGTGGCAGGGGGTACAGTTTTTGACAGTGTTATATTCCGATGGAACAGTGTATAGCAGGGTTATATTAAGAGGGCATGATGTCTGGCAGGGTTTATTCAGGCGACTTAGTTTCTGGATATGGGCTGTGGTGGTAATGATGGGGGTTTTCAGTTTGTTGGTCTAGGATGTCCTCCTAAACTCAGGTGACAGACTGATAACATTATTGCTCTTAGACGTATAAAATTTTAAATAACCCCTTTTGCTCAGGATAGGGGATACCCACCAATCACCAGAATAGACGTGTAATGTCCCCATAAATTAAGAGAGTAAAATAATGCAATCTCTATTAGAACTGCTCCAGAAACCATACATGAAGTGTTGGTTTCGTATGTGCAGCATGTTGTGTACAGTAGTGGGAGAATATTAAAGAAGGAGGCTGGGTGTGGTTAGGGGGTGTGTATGAGGGTGTGGTGGGGGCATGTCTGTGGGTGTGGTAAGGGCATTGCTGGGCTATGGTCTCTAGCCCCGGGCCTTTTGGAGACCTAGCAATGCTGATGAAGTGCATACAATAGTTGCCCACAACAAGCATTCAGATACATTCTTTACATTACTTTTGGCTATAAATTTGATGGCCTGTTCTTAGGACAGACAAGAAATTTTTGGTTAGTTGGGGCCCATTCACCAGGACAAGCTGCAGTACAAGGGACAGCCATTCCTATGGATTGTGATATCTAGATAAACCAGTGGTTCTCAACCTGGGGTTCAAGTACTTAGCAGTTCTCCAGGGGGTACTTGAAAAAAAATCAGTAATGGCAGCCACAGCCACTGGTTACTGCTCTGGACTGCTTTGAAACAA
This sequence comes from Hyla sarda, assembly GCF_029499605.1. Taxonomy (NCBI): domain Eukaryota; kingdom Metazoa; phylum Chordata; class Amphibia; order Anura; family Hylidae; genus Hyla; species Hyla sarda. The sequence goes on along the minus strand of NC_079198.1, from coordinate 115,750,587 downwards.
AATGGTAGGCTGACATCACCGCACAGAGAAGCGAAGCAGGAGGACAGCAAGGGGAAGTGCGGGCACTGGGCTGCTGTGGGCAATAACTACCATCAGCTTTGTTGCTCCACTGCCCCTGCAGACAGGGGTCCTACTACTATGAGCCATAGCAATAGGTCCCCAGACCAGTGGTGCAATGGAGCACCAAAGCGGGACAGTATGGCGGCCTACAACTATATATGGGGGCAGTTTGGGGGCCTACAGCTATTTTGGGGGGCACAGAGGGGGCCTAACAACTTTATGGGGACATAAAGCAGGTACTATTACTGTGTGTGACAATAAACATGGGGAGTTTGTAAATAGGCGGGTATTGTACCGCAGAAAGGAGCCTAAAATGTTTGTTTGGCTGGTTCAGTGGAGAAGTCTTGTATGGGAGAAATCTTAATGGCGGTCTAGGCCAGAGAGCGAAGAAAAGAAAAGTAAACAACTCCGGTTAGAGAAGACTTCACCTGTAAATTGGGGAACTGGGGGGATAGGGAAAGGACCAGGGGACCTGTTATAGAGGATAGTGAAGCATATGAATTATACTATAATCATTAGAAAATGTCTCTAATATGAGGGTACAATTCATTGGGAATGGGCTGTCAAGGGGAACTCAGGCAAGAGAACCACTGAGATTAACTATAAGTATGCCAGAGATTCCTGTTCTACCTCATATTTCATGAGGCTTCTACAGAGTTTTAAATATAGTTTTCAAATTTGTATCCCTGGAAATGTTCATTTACGTCAACTTATTTCTTTTTTTTTTTTTTTTTTTATTAGACTTAGATGTATTTTTTGCTGCATCTGCTGCAACAAAGAAAACTGAGCAGTGAGTATAAGATCAATTTGGATATATTCTGATAAAAAAAAAGATGATCTAACTAACCTTTAGTCTTTCTATATGTCCAGCATGTTATAGAGACAGGTCAGAAGATTAGATAGGGTCTGGCTGCTGAGACTCCCACCAATTTCTAGAATAAAGGGGCATTAACACTGGGCTGAGTGCGGCACCCCTCCATTTTGCTTGGCTCTCATCAGAAAGCTGATCTCTCAGTATATGGACACAGTCAGTTCTCATAGTGTTTCACTCAGCCTGTACATCACTTACTCAGCTTTCTGGTCAAAGTCAAGAAGAAACAAAGGGGTGAGGACTAAGCCGTTTGTTTATGCCCCTTCTAGCAATTAGTGGGGGTCCCAGCACCCGATCCCATCCCATCTAAACTTCAAGCATGTCTATGACTTGTCAGAAGTTTGCTGAACATTTAGATACACTTTGTATACTTTATGTACTAAATATATCAGAATCAGAGCTGTATTTTACATTAGGTACCCATGAACCTCTGCCTAGGGCAGTAGTGTTGAGGGGGGCACGTGTATAAAACATACATTTTTACTGCATGTTTGTCACAGATCTACATATAAAAAAGAAATCTAACGCTTATGGAATCACCTTAATGGGGTGTATTTAGTCGGCGTGGCCAGGGCAGCACGATCTATAAATACGGCCTTGATCTGCAGCTCTACACATTTCAGTAATAAGTATAACTAACATGCATGTTTACAGAGGTAGCGGATGCCAGCTACAGTATGGTGGCAGAACATAAAGATAACACAGTGCGCCACTGACTGTGTGGTGACATTGAATCCATTGTATGACATTGTGTAGTACACCATGGATACAGTAGAGAACTTCAAATGATGGTGGTGGCTATATCTGTGGGTTCTGGAATACTTCTCAATGTGAATACCCAGAATTTTCTACATAGCCAGACAAATAGTAATTCTTCATCAACAGAAATTTTTAGGAAATGCACTTTTCCAAACAGTCATTATAACCCTCTTAGTGTCCTACACAGTAAAAAGGGAAGATAAGTGTGTTGGGAAAGAGTAGGTTTGTCCTCCCCCCCATTAGTTGGGTCGCTTCAGTAGGTATACAGGCCCCTTCATGTAGTTTCCCCCTTTATGCAGGTGCCCTGAGTAGGTAGGTACCCCTGTAGATAGGTGTCTCCTGTAGGTAGCTCCCCCTGTAGATTGTTTCTCCTTTTAGGAAATAACAGCTTCCTATAAAATTGTTTACACCCTGTAGGCAGTAGTCCCATGTACATGGTAGCAGCCCTTTTTAGGAAGTTTTAGTGCAGCAGCCCCCTTTAGTGTAGCAGCCTCCTTTAGTGCAGCCACTAATGTTAAGTTAAAAAGACAAACAAAACTATACTCCCCTTGCTCCTCAGCAGGGCCTTTCTTCTTGCCTTCTCCTCCGGTCTGTGCTTCGGCACATGATGATAACTTCACTCCTGCGCTGGAGCATAGAGCATAGAGGATGGACACTCGGGCCTCTTGTTGGCTGCCTGCATATCGCAGACAGCCTCAAGAGTGATTGACAGGGCAAGAAGCCAATAGCTCTTAGCTCTGTCAATCAGCTGAGCCCTGCATTTAACTATAGGTGGATCTGATAGACGCGCTTATAGTTAAATTTGTTCTGGACTGGGTGGGCCTGTGGGTGGCCCGGCCCAATGGGCAAAATCCGGTGCACAGAATGGCAAGTTTGGGCCTGATAATAAAGGTAAAATGATAACATACAATATGGAGGATCAGATGAAAAATAATGCTAATTACATATCCAAATACAAATGTGAAGTGGGAATCAACATTACCTGCAGTAGATATGCTTTTGTAATAAAAACATCAGGAACTGTCCAAAGCAGGATAGGTTTGCTATGGGAATTTGTTCATGCTCTGGACACTTCCTGACATGGACAGAGGTTTCAGCAGAGAGCACTGTGATCAGACAGAAAATAAATTCAAAAAGAAAAGAACTTCCTCTGGGGAATACAGCAGCTGATAAGTACTGGAATGATTAAGATTTTTGACCTGTTGGGGACGAAAGGTGTATGGGTATTGATCAGTGTTATAGGTGGTCTGCTGCTCCAGCCTGCATTTTCCTGGGCTTTCATTCTTAATATCCAACGAGCTTCTAATTTTCTGAGCTTTTTTTCATTGTCTTGAACATCCTGCAAGTTTAGTCTCTGCACTCCCATAAAAGATAATACTTTACTGTCATTAATGTATTTACACCACAAGTAACATTCAGTAATATGTTTCAACCTCTTAAGGACGCAGGGCTTACCTGTACGCCCTGCGGCCGCTCCCCTTCTATGATTTGGGCTCAGAAGCTGTCCTTGTGTCATAGCAGGCCGATATTGGAAGAGGTAAAAAGAGACAACAGGGGGCGCTCCCTTGTAGTGTATATCAACTTGGTGTGAACCCTCCACCACACCTAATTGATATACTAACCTGTTGGGTAAAGGCACTATGATCCACGGCTTCTGGGAGTCGTGGTTTACAGAGATATGTTTGGGTGTAGACAAGGTGAGTATAGGTGTGGCTGCTGCACTCGGACCGGTCCTGGACTCCCGTGAGGAGACCAACAAGGATATGCAAATAACAAGAAGAAAATACAGTCTTGGAGGTGCTGATCAAGGATTTGTCAAAAAAAAAACAAGGACTCAGGCCAGCACAGGACAATAGATAATTTATTTATGTCAATACAGACGGCGTGTTTCGGCACACAAACAGTGCCTTCCTCAGGTCCAATTATACAATGATATAGAAACAAATATAAAACTATTCCCATTGCAGATAGAGAATACGGAGTATTCTCTATCAGCAATTTGAATAGTTTTATATTTGTTTCTATAGCATTGTATAATTGGACCTGAGGAACGCACTGTTTGTGTGTCAAAACGCGTTGTCTATATTGTCAAAAATAAATAATCTATTGTCCTGTGCTGGCCTGAGTCCTTGGTTTTGTGACAACTTCTTGAGCAGCACCTCCAAGACCATATTTTTATTTGCGTGTCATAGCAGGGTGGTCCTGGCAGCTATCAGCTGGTGGGACCCATGTCTAATGCCTGACATCACCGATCACAATGATGTTCGGCATTAACCCCTAAGACGCTGCAATTAAAGTTGATTGCAGTGAGTAGAAAAATATATATATAATTCCCGGCAACTTAGCAGAAAAGTTCAAAAGAATATACAAAAAAATTGTGCAAAAAGTATTTCAATTTAATATTTAATATTATACATAATTAATACAATCATCGAGTGTAAATTAATCATGCGTGCAATGCAACAGTTACAAGAACAATAATACTATTGTACTATTTTATTCATATGTGAAACTGAAAAGATGTAAATTAAATGAAGAAACCTGGAAGTATCCTCTACCCTAATTATCACCGATGTTAACCCCTTAAGGCCATATTTTATTTTTGCACTTTAGTTTTTACTTCCACACCTTCTAAAAATCATAACTTTTTCAATTTTCCACCTACAGACCTATATGAGGGCTTGTTTCTTTGCACCACCAATTTTACTTTGTAATACAATCAATCATTTCCCCACAAAACCAACGGCAAAACCAGAAAAATATATTTGTGGGGCAAAAATGAAAAAAGAAAAAGAAAAGAAAAAACACGCCATTTTGTAAATTTTTTGGGCTTCTACAAAGTGCAATTTTCTGTAAAAATTACACCTTATATTTATTCTGTAGGTCCATAAGGTTAAAACAGATTCCTTATTTATTTAGGTTGTATTTTATTTGAAAATTTATGTTCAAAATTTTCATCTTCTGACCCCTATAACTTTTTTATTTCTCCGCATCTGAGGGCTCATTTTTTTGTGCTGTAATCTGAAGTTACATGCAATCTTCCTATTGCATACACTGTTTATTCAATGCTATGCCATAGCATAGCATTGATCAGTGTTATCGGTGCTCTGCTGCTCCAGCCTGCAGACCGTGACTGCAGGGTCCTTCCGCCATCCTCTAAGCTGATCGGGACACCGCAGTTTTACCGCAGTGGTCCCAATCAGCTCAGCTGAGCTGCCAGGAAAGTTTTTCTTTTTTTTTTAAATGCCGGACATCACTGCGATCGGTGATGTCCAGTATTAGCCACGGGTCCTGATGGCTATCAGCTCCTGACTCCACATTATAGAAGGTGAGCGGGATGAGGGCGTACAGGTACACCCTTCATCCTTAAGGGGTCAATACAAAATAAATATATATATATATATATTTCCCCATACACAACCGATACCCACCCCCATATTTTTTTATACACCACTCACGTGCCCAAAAATAATTGCAGTATGTATATATATATATATGTATATATATATATATATATATATATATATATATATATGCCACTATAGCAGAAAAAGGAAACATATCTATTATAAATCTTGATTTGTTAATCTGTCATAATATATTATCATTGATCCTCTGTCTTTTTCTTTAGGTCCATTTCATTATGCTGAGGACAACTCACCGTGAATTGGGAATGGTCATCTGGACTCACCTCAGCAGAAATTCGGATAGCTCTAGAAAAATCAAGAAAAAAAGTAAAGGGGGAAAAAAAAAAAAATCTAAAAAAAAAAAAAAAAAACATAAAAAAAAATAAAAAAAAAATAACAATAAAACACACAAAAAAATAAAAATAAAAACAAAACAATGAAAAAAAAATAAAAAATAAAATAAAATAAAAACATATTTAACCCCCTATAACAATGATGTGCAGACTTTCATTTAAACTGTCTGGAGCAATTGTATCCATTTTGTTTCCTTCTAAAATAAATATTTATTTGTTTAAACCAAATTGCCCCTTCAGGATAATAATGTGCAGTGGATGAGATGAAGCGGCATTGACTGAAGTCTTTTTTCTATGTATGTCAGTGTTGACATCAACAAATATTTGTAAATCTAAGAACTCAATTTCTTTGTAACTAAACATGCTGATAAGTCTATCATTCATATCATTATCCTGCAGTGAGGATAGAAAGTGCATTAACCCCTTAAGGACCATGCCCATTTTCACCTTAAGGACCAGACCGATTTTATTTTTATATTTTCGTTTTTTTCCTCCTCGCTTTCTAAAATCCATAACTCTTTTATATTTCCATCTACAGACCCATATAAGGGCTTGTTTTTTGCGTGACCAATTGTACTTTGTAATGAAACCTCTCATTTTACCATAAAATGTATGGCGAACCCAAAAAATATTTTTTTAGGGAGGAAATTTAAATGAAAACTACAATTTTGGAGGCTTTCGTTTTCACACTGTACAATTTGTTCTTTATTTTGTGGGTCAATATGAATAAAATGATACCCATGGCTAGATACTTTTAGATTTTTTTTAAGCGGTACAAAAACTTTTTGTACAAAATCAGTAATCTAAAATCGCCCTATTTTGACCACCTCTAACTTTTTCATTTTTCCGTATATAGGGCGGTATGAGGGCTCATTTTTTGCCCCATCATCTGTACTTTTTATCAATACCACATTTGCATTTAAGAAACTTTTATATCATTTTTTATTATAATTTTTTGAATAAAATGTGACAAAAAAGCATCATTTTTGAATATTTTTTTTATTTTTTACGTTTACACCGTTCACCGTAGGGGATCATTAACATTATATTTTGATAGTTCGGACATTTACCCACGTGGAGATACCAAATATGTTTATTAAAAAAACGTTTACGCTTTTTGGGGGTAAAATGGGAAAAACGGACAATTTTCATTTTTATTGGGGGGAGGGGATTTTTCACATTTTCTTTACTTTTTATTTTTACATTTTTCTACTTGTTTTTTTTCACAATTTGAATGTCCCCATAGGGGACTATCTATAGCAATCATTTGATTGCTAATACTGTTCAGTGCTATGCATACGACATAGCACTGATCAGTATTATCGGCTATTTCCTGCGCTGGCCTGCTCGATCTCAGACCAGAGCAGAAGATGCCGGGAGACGGACGGAGGCAGGTGAGGGGACCTCCGTCCACCATTACAGATGTTCGGATCACGGCAGTAGCGCTGTGACTGTGACCCAGATACCTCTTTAATAAAAACTTATGATTAGATAAATGGTTCTTTGGTCATTTAAAAAATAAATCATAATCATCTGTTGGTGAGAATGTTAGACCCTTTTCCATTACTCTCATCTGATCCTCTGTAAACAGTTGATCAGAGAGGTTATGTACTTCAGGTTCTCTTGGCCCTTCTGATGTAAACCCGGGTCTTTGAACCTCTGGTCGCCTGCTTTGATGGTTGGCCCTTGGGGGTGGTTCCTCTGCTCTCACCTTGTACAAACGTCTGCCTAATAAATCCCCTCCCTGGGAGCTGTGTATAGAAGGATATCCATCTCCTCCTTGTTGCACCGGCTGTATACACTGGGGTTAACATTGTCAGATTGATTTTATATATATCTATCTATATCTATCTATATATATCTATATATATCTATATATCAACTTTTCAACTTTTCAACTTTCTTACTCTGGATTTCACCCTTCCATTTAGGGAAATCACATCTAGATCACTTTTAAATTTTTTCAAACACTAGGGGGGAGATTTATCAAAACCTGTCCAGAGGAAAAGTTGCCCATAGCAACCAATCCGCTTGCTTCTTTCATTCTTAACCTCTACAACAGTCAAGGTCTCTGCAACATGAAATAAGCAATCGGATTGGTTGCTATGGGCAACTGGGCAAGTTTTCCTTTGCACAGGTTTTGATAAATCTCCCCCTAGGAGTTGAGGTCTTTTTTTGTATCTTTTTCTTCAAGCAATCAATCTGACCCTCTAATTTCTATGGTCTTTCCATCATTACCAATCAACAGTTCAATACATGTTTTCAAACATTTACTACAGGTTTCCTTCCATCTTGTTAAATAGCAGCAAAGTAAAAATGGCATGCATGTCACACATCTGCCCTATGAACACATTTTTTGTGAATATTAATGGCTTTGTCAAGCACCTATTATGTCTTCCTAAATGCAGGTTAGCTGCAAGGAAATAATGGCATGCATTTGACACAGATTTTCCCTGAGAAGACATATTTGTGAATATTATTGGTTTCATCAAACACCTGTTACATCGCTAATATACTCTAATGTAGTGTCTCTACTTATTTATGCGATAACAGCAAAGTTAAAAGAGCATGCATTTCACATGGGTTTGTCCTGTGAACACATTCTTCTTGATTATTATTGGTTTCATCAAACACCTATTGCATCTTACTAGTTGTGAGATAGCAGCAAAGTAAAAAGGGCATCCATGTGACACAGATTTGCCCTGTGAAGACTAAGGGTGGTTTCACACCACGTTTTGTACTTACCGTTACCGTATGCGGCTAGGAGGAGGGGGGCGGGGCTTAATCACGGCGCCCACACTCAGCCGTGTAGGGGAACTGTATTTAATGCATGTCTATGAGCCGACCGGAGTGAACCGCAGCCTCCGGTCGGCTGCGTTTTCGGCTGTATGCGGTTTCCTGACCGCAGGCAAAAACGTGGTCGACCGATTAAGCCCCGCCCCCCTCCTCCCAGCCGTATATGGGAACCGTAAGTACAAAATGTGGTGTGAAACCACCCTAACTTAGTACCTAGCCATTTCAAGTTCTCACTGCTTGCCAAAGGCTATTTGATTTCTGCAGATGATCCAGCTTTTCTGGACTACATGAGTATTACGATGGGGGCAGAGAATTCTGACAATATGACAGTGACCTGTCAGTGGATTCCTCCATTTCTACTGTTTCCTCATCTCTGTCTTTGCCTCTCCCTCCTACTGCTACACAGAAGGATAGCACTAGCCACGAGGAGGAATTGTTTGAGGAGAGTCAAGCTTTGGAGTGTGTTGCCGAGGTGCGGGGGTGGAATAATTGGCTGAGCGTAGCACAAATGGGACTGGTGGTGGTAGGCATGGTGGTTATGCTGGAGGGAAGCAGAGAGCCCAAGAAGTTCATGAAGAGAGGAGTGTTATGGATGATAAAAAGTTTGATGTTGAGGATAATGTCATGTTACATAGTTACATAGTTAGTACGGTTGAAAAAAGACATACGTCCATCAAGTTCAACCAGGAAATTGAAGGGTAGGGGTGTGGCGCGGCGCGATATTGGGGAAGGGATGGGATTTTATATTTCTTCATAAGCATTAATGTTATTTTGTTCCAGGAAAGTATCTAACCCTGTTTTAAAGCTGTTACTTTTTCCTGCTGTGACCAGTTCCTGAGGTAGACTGTTACATAAGTTCACAGTTCTTATGGTAAAGAAGGCGTGTCGCCCCTTGAGACTAAACCTTTTCTTCTCCAGACGGAGGGAGGGCCAGGACGTGGGAACCAGTTGAGGAGGAGCTGACCTGTTCAAAGCAGAAGAGTAGTGGCAGTGGCAGAAAAGAAGAGCATAGCCGAGGTAGGGGAAGAAAACCTGTGAAACGTAACAGGCATAGGACTGCTGGTCTGATGAGCTCAGGTGATGGTGATGCCTCTACAAGTTCAGGTTCTATACAAAAAAAACTTCCAGGGGAGGGGCACAGTCAGGTGGTACAGTCCCTGTCAGGTATTCTGCTGTGAGGAATTTCTTTTCTACCTTACCTGATGCAGAGAACTTGGCACAATATTGTCTCTGCAAACAGAAAGTAAGCCATGGCTAGGGTCCGACTCTAGATACTACATCTCTATGTAGACATATGGAGTGTCACTACAGCCGCTAACGGTACGTGAGACGATCGAGATGCCCCACAACATCAGGAAAACACTGCTGCTGCTACTGATAATCTTTTTGATCCCTGCCAACTGTATAACAGCCAGGCCTCGACCACAGGCAGCCCATTTTCGGGATTTGCCTCCAAAGTCCATGTCCTCCAAATAAGAGTATTGTCCGTTCACCCTGTTGTAGTGTGTCTCAATTCACACCTGGCAAAACTGTTGGTGGCGCAGGTGGTCACGTATCATCTTGTTGACTCCTCAGCCTTCAGGCAACTAATGGAGTGTGCCCAGTAGTGATGACCGGCATTGCACATATTCGAATTTGCAATATTTTGTGAATATTCGTCTTATATTCGCAAATATGGCGTATTCGTTATATTCGCATATGCGAATATTTGCGTATTCGCGTAATAGAGGAAGAAAACAGTGAGGGGGTGGGCAAATTTACTATTGGTTGCTAGGGATGTTGTTGATAACCTCTGACAAGTGTATTTACATCATTATAATTGGCCCACAAGTGAAAAGAAGGAATGTGCGAATATTCACATATGGGAATATGCACATATGTGGAAAAAGGTGAATATTTTCGCATTATTCGCGAATTTGGGATATTCGCGATAAAAATTAGAAGTGTGAATATTCACACCCAACACTAGTGCCCAGGTGGCACATACCTAGTTGCCATTATTTAGCAAAGAAAGCCTTGCCTGCTTTGCACAATCATGTGACAGAGAGGGTGGGCCACACCATTATTTCATCCTACATGAATAGAACTAGAATACCAACAAAGTTGAAAAAAGCCCAAAGGACAAAAAAAAATACTAATGGTTAAGTAACTACAATACCATAATCAGCCTACATCCTACAAACAAGGGTTAGGGTCTTTCCCCAGGAAGGATTGTGTAGCTGATAAGATTTTAAATGTGATTTGTTTCTCTCCTTAAGTTGAAATGTACCATGAAGATCATATTTTTGATATGGTTCATGACATGATGTTAAGTATTGTATTACCTGTTCGGGTATGTTCATATGGAGGAATTGGAGAGGAATTTCCATGAGTAATTCTGCTCGCTTTTTCCTCACCATATCATTCAGCAGTGAAAACCCCATAGAGTTGTACAGAATTTCCCCAAGCAGAATTCTGACGAGGAAGTGTGTTCCGCTTGTAGAAAGAACATGTTCTTTCTTTCAGGCGGAATCAGGATCGTTCTCCCATAGAGATCAATGTTATTTTTTTTTTCAGTCACAAGCATTTCCAAGTGGAATCTCTGCATGAAAAAAAAGAGGAGTATTTATGAATAAAAAAAATACATATATCCTCTTCTCCTCCTCCACATGAAATCTGCATTTCCGCGCGGAATCGCTGCTAATTCTGAGCGGAAAAAAAACTGTATTTTGGGGTGGAAATCTTCAGCGTGATTTCCGCCCCAATTCCTCAGTGTGAACATACCCTTAAGGTTTATTTTATTCCCAATAAAGAATTGCGTAGCTTATAAGATTTTAAAAGTCATTTGTTGTTCTCCTTAAGTTTACCAGGAAGATTGCATCTTTCATAGAATTATTGTCCTCATAGTTAGTATTCTATTACCTGTTAGGGTACATAATATCTAGTCTCAGTAAAGTATCATACAGCCTATTAAATTATTTGTTTTTTTTCCCTTTCTTCTCAAGAATAAATATATATGAGATAAATAATATTCTTATGCATGTTTGTGTTTCCAAAGATATATTTTTTTCAATGAACCATTGCATAGCCTACAAGAAACGTTTAAGAGTCAGAGCAGTAGGGTTAGGTTTAGGGTTAGAGTTTCCCAAGGAAGGATTGTGTACTGATGAAGTTTTAAGTATCATTTGGTCCTCTCGTTAAGTTGAAATGTACCAGGATGATAGTATCTTTGATATGTTTCGAGTCATCATGTTAAGTATTGTATTACCAGTTAGGGTTAAGGTTTATTTTTTCCCCAATGAAGAATCATGGATGTATTATACAGCCTATCAAATTATAAGTGTTTTTCCTATCTTCTCAAAAATCAATAAATATGAGAGAAAAAGTAGTCCTATGCATGTTTTGGTTTCCAAATATATATTTTTTCAATGAAGCATTGCTTAGTCTACAAGATTTTGCATGTCTTTTGATGCCCTCGTTGAGAAAAAATGTTCAAGAGTGAGGGCAGTAGGGTTAGGATTTTTGGTTAGGGTTTGGGTTTTTCGGTCAGGGTTAGGGTTGTGAATAGAGATGAGCGAATCGAAGTTGAAGAACCCGAATTCGTTACAAATTTCATGAAAAATGTGATTCGCAATGAATACGAATATCACGCAAATCGCTTCATTAAACTCAATTTTACAGCGTTCCAGGCTATTGGGGACCTAAGATGGTGGATCCACATGTGAGTACATGGGGCAGGTGATTATGGGAGAGCGGGAATGAAGGTAGGCGGGCTGACCCTGAATCACATGTGAGATGCAGCCTATCAGTATTCACTGACCCCTGTGATGTCACAGCCCCTATATAATCGGCGGCCATGTTGCCTCTCTTCATTTAATCTATGCACTCAGATGGAGAGGACGGGACTGCGTGTGTGTGAATAACTCATACCACAGAGTTACACTGCAGCTGCTAGTCACATCAGCATTAGGGAAAGGCAGGAGTGCAGAGTGCTGTGCTGTTAAACTGAGAAGGATCATTGATTGCTAAACCTCCTATTCACGTTATTGAGCATTGCAGCAGAGAGGGGCTGTCAGCTGCCTCATACAGATCTCCAAGCTGCCTGAACTTTCTGAAGCATCTTATCTCCTCCTTGTTCAGCCCAATTGAGTTTATTTTCGTTTGCTCCACAAAACTTCTGCTGCTCAGAATTGTGTGACAGAGTGCAATTTAGGGTTTAATCCCTGGATTTTTTTTTGTGGTGCTGCACTGTTGGGTTCTGTTGCTGTTCAGAAATACGTGATTGTTCAGTGGACTGTAGTGCATTTGCACCATTTTGTACCTGTTAATCTGTCATGGGACTGGCTATATACTGTGCAAGTCCAAACAATACTATTGTTTTTTTTTTTTTTAAACAGTTTTTTCTGCGTATAGTTATGCATATATAACTGCCCTCATCAGTGCATACCGCATAGGTACATGCAAGTATTGTACCATTTAGTACCTCTTAAGCTGTCAAGGTGCTCCATACCGTCAAAGTCCAAACAATAGTATCCACCGGCTGGTGTTTTACAAAAATACAGAGTTTTTTCTGCTCATCAGTGCATACCGCATACGTACATCCAAGTATTGTACCATTTAGTACCTGTTAAGCTGTCAAGGTGCTCCAAACCGTCAAAGTCCAAACAATAGTATCCACCGGCTGGCGTTTTACAAAAATACAGAGTTTTTTCTGCTAATAGTTAGTAGTGATGCTCGCGAATATTCGCAATGCAAATTTTATTCGCGAATATCGCTTATTCGCAAATTCGCAAATATTCGCGAATATAGCACTATATATTCGTAATTACGAATATTCTTTTTTTTTTTAATTATTATATTTTTTTTCACAGTACACATCACAGTGATCATCCCTCTCTGTTTCCAGCTTGTGTGGTGTAAAGAAGGCTCTAATACTACTGTTTGCGCGAATCTTCACATATGCGAAAATTAACATATGCTAATTTTCGCATATGCGAATTTTCGTTTGTACTAATTTTGTATATGCTAATTTTTGCATATGTTAATTTTCGCATTCGCGAATTTTCGCTTATGCGAAAATAAAGCGAGAATATTACGAATATGCGAATATTCGCGAATATATGACGAATATTCGTCCATATATTAGCAAATATTTGCGAATTCGAATATGGCCTATGCCGCTCAACACTAATAGTTAGGCATATTACTGCCCTCATCAGTGCATACCGCATAGGTACATCCAAGTATTGTACCATCTAGTACCTGTTAATCTGTCAAGGGCCTACATACTGTTCAAGGACAGCAATAAGTAATCACCTGCTGCTGTTCTAGACAAATACTCTTTAAATAGTAGTGTAGCGTATTGTAATACCCTCATAAACACACTAAGTATGTCAGGTAGAGAAGTGCCAGGACATGCACAGAGGAGTGGCAGAGGCCTAAATACTTCAGGCAGAGTTGGCAGCGGACTTGGGGCGAGTGGCAGCAAGAGTCACAGCGAGAGGCCTGAGCTCCCGTTATCAGCCAGCGTGTCTCCACCAGCAACCCATCTGCCGTCGTCGATTGGTTAACAAGCTCATCCACATAATCACAAGTAACATCTGACACCCCCAGTCAACAGTTGGTGGGTTCCTTAGACACAACCCTCAGTTGGCATGGCCCGGGAGCAGACCTTGTCCTCCCATTGCATTTGTCCTATGCTGTTCCCTTTCCTAAAGAAGTATCTTATGCTGTGGGTTCAGCTCCACTATTTACTGAGGACGATCCAATAGAGGACAGTCAGCAGCTACTGGACAGCCAAGAAGTGGAGGAGACATGCGCCGCTTGCTCCGCTAGGCGGCCAAGTAGTGATGCGGCGAGTGACGTGGGAGGCGGTGTTGCAAGTGTTCAGGGTCCTGAAACAGACACTGTTGGGGAACCTGAGGAGGACATCAGTGACGTGCACACAACTGTTGATGATGATGAAGCCGATTGCAATTGGGAGCCGGGTGCAGAAGGGGCTTCATAATCATCGGGAGAAGAGAGTTGCAGGTTTCCCTTGAGGCAGCAAGGCGGTAGCACGGTTGGCAGCCAGCGTGGTGGCAGTAGTGGAAATTCAGGAGCCAAACGTGCCCGGGGGAGACCACCTGCTTCGCGGCAGCCTACCTTTCCGGCAGGTAGTGGAACAGGGGTTCCTGGAGACGGCGCCAGTAGCAGTCAATTAGTGCGGACTGCTGGTGGGAAAATCAGCTACTCGGCGGTGTGGAAGTTTTTCATAAGGCATCCGGAGGAGGTTCACGTAGCCACATGCAAGATCTGTCAGCAGAAGGTAATGCGTGGCTAGGGTCCCAATGTCGGCACCACGGCCCTGCGTCAACACATACTTCACCACCATAAAGCGGCCTGGGAGAACCGTGGCTCCAATGTAGTGGTCCAGCCTGCTGCATCACCCAGTGGCCATCCGCTCCCTCCTTCATCCAGCCAAGGCTCCACCACCTCAGCCGAAGGGAGCTGTGTGTCAAACCCTCCTTCTGTCGCTCCTGCTTCTCCCGCTTTTAGTCAGCCATTTCGCCAACAATCCATCTTCAAAGCCATGTCCAAGAGACAACAGTATGCGCCCACTCATCCAATGGCGCAGAAGTTGAATGTGCTCCTGTCCAAATTGCTGGTGTTGCAGTCCCTCCCTTTTCAAGTGGTGGACTCTGCCCCTTTCAGAGAATTGATGGCTTGTGCCGAGCCGAGGTGGAGAGTCCCAAGCCGTCATTTCTTTGTAAAGAAGGCAGTTCCAGCCCTGCATAAGTTTTGTACAAGAGAAGGTGGGCCAGTCCTTGAGCCTGTCGGTGTGTTCAAAACTGCACGGCAGCGCCGACGTGTGGAGCTGTAACTACGGGCAGGGACAATACTTGTCTTTTACGTCTCACTGGGTAAATGTGGTTCCTGCACAGCCACAACAGCAACTTGGACAGGTCACACCGCTTCCTCCTCCACGATCTCGCTCACAGGCAGTTGGTCCTGTTACAGTGTGCGATGCTGCCTCCTCATGCTCCACCGTGTCCTCGGCCTCCACTGCATGTCCAAATATTGATGGCCATTCATCGTACCATGTGTGTAGGGCACGGCGGTGTCAAGCTGTTCTTCACATGGTTTGCCTTGGCGAACGGAGCAACACAGGGGAGAAACTGCTAAAGTTTATTCGTAAAGAAATCCGAGTATGGCTTACTCCACGAAATCTGGAAATGGGAACCATGGTGAGAGACAACGGGAAGAACATCTTGTCCGCGCTGCGACAAGGAAGTATGAAACATGCGCCCTGCATGGCACATGTGTTGAATCTGGTTATCAAGAACTTCCTCAAGTCTTCACCCCATTTGCAAAACATCCTGAAAATGGCAAGGAAACTGTGCATGCACTTCAGCCACTCGTACACCGCCAAGCACACCTTCCTTGAGTTGCAGCGTCAGAACGGTATCCCACAACAAAGTCTTATTTGTGACGTTGCCACATGTTGGAATTCCACCCTCCATATGTTGGACAGACTATACGAACAAAGAAAAGCCATCACAGATTTCTTGATGATCCAAGCAGATAGGACTACTCCCCTGTGTAACTTCAATGTGAACCAGTGGCAGCTCATATGTGACACCTGCCTTTTGCTGAGGCCCTTTGAGGAAGCCACATTATTTGTGAGTCGCCTGGATTAAGCCATGAACGACGTAATTCCACTCCTACATTTCCTACAACAAATGATTGAAACCATGGCTGGTCACGGCAATGGAGATGTTGTGCCTACATCTCAAGGCTACATGAGCCCTGTGGGGGCTGAACTGAAGGAGGAGGATGATGAAGGGCAGAGCAGAGCACAGTTTAGGTTGTATGAGATGGCCGGTGTTTCTAGTCTTCGGACAGGAGAAGAGGAGTATGAGGAGCTTGAGGGTTATGAGGAAGTTGAGAAAGAGGACCCAGACACACCGTGGCAGTATGCAGTGGAGATGGAGGCAGGTAGTCCCTCCGAGTCACTGGCGCAAATGGCACGATGCATGCTCAGTTGCTTGCGTAGTGACCCCCGAATTGTCAAAATTCGTCAGCGGGGTGACTTCTAGATCTCCACCTTATTAGACCCTCGCTACCGTCCCAAAATGGGGGCCTTTTTTACACCCACTGAGAGGGAGGACAAACTGACCTACTACAGAGACATTCTACGTAGTCAGTTGGCTGATGCCTATCGGCCACATGGTCCATCCACTCGCAGGTCTGACTCGGGGGGCCCTCTGCGCTCACCTTCCACTGCCATGGCTGCTGGGGAGGGGAGTGGTGGGAGGAGCAGTACCAGCTCAATCAGCAGCAGCCTGAGTCTACAGTTGCTGATGAGTAGCTTTCTTCACCCGCATAGTGAAGCAACTCATCAGCAGCAGGTAGACATGGAGCAGGACCTGAACCAGCAGGTGCTGGCATACCTTGACATGGCCATGCCAACAACCATTGAAGATCCGCTGGACTTCTGGGCAGCCAAACTTGATTTATGGCCACAACTAGCAGAGTTTGCCCTGGAATAGCTGTCCTGCCCGGCCAGTAGTGTGCCATCAGAGCGGGTGTTTAGTGTGGTTGGGGCCATAGTCACCCCAAGGCGAACTCGTCTGTCCACCAAAAATGTGGAGAGACTGACGTTTGTCAAGATGAATCAGGGATGGATCAGCCAGGATTTCCAGCCACCAATGCCAGATGCCTCAGAGTAGATTGACCAAGCTGCTACACCAACATTTCCCAATTATGGTTGGTTATGAAACCCTCTTGGGTTATCAATTAGGGTTATGGAACCCTCTTTGGTACTGCGATTGCCTGCTCCTTGCTCATCCTGTGTCTTTCAGGAACTACTTGCCTCACTGATGCTTCTGACCTTGGGCCTTTAATTTTTGGATGTTTAGCAGTAGCTAAATATATGCTTAATGCAAATGTCAACATTGATCTTTAAATGTAAGGGGTTATGAAACCCTCTTGGGTACTGCGAATGCCTGCTCCATACTCATTCTGTGTCTTTCAGGAACTACTTGCCTCCCTGCCCTCAGGCCTTGGGCCTTCAATTTTTGGATGTTTAGCAGTAGCCAAATACATGCTTAACGCAAATTTCAACATTGACTTTTAAATGTAAGAAGATGGTTATGAAATCCTCTTGGGTACTGCGAATGACTGCTCCTGACTCATTCTGTATCTTTCGGGAACTACTTGCCTCCCTGATGCCTCAGGCCTTGGGCCTTCAATTTTTGGATGCTTTGCAGTTGCTAAATACATGCTTAATGCAAATTTCAACATTGATCTTTAAATGTAAGGGGTTGGTTATGAAACCCTCTTGGGTACTGCGAATGACTGCTCCTGACTCATTCTGTGTCTTTCAGGAAATAATTGCCTCCCTGATGCCTCAGGCCTTGGGCCTTAAATTTTTGGAAGTTTAGCAGTAGCTAATACATGCTTAATGCTAATTTCAACAATAATCTTTAAATTCTCAGCGCTCTGCTACGGCCTTCTCCTGCCCCGCCGGGGCCGATCCGAGGACCTCACTAAACCATCCAATCGGTAGTAGAGACATGCGTTGTGTACAAAGGGCAGGGACTTAATGAACCTGAGCTTATGACCGGCGCATAGTTGTGATTCTTCTTTCCTGGCAAATAATTGCAATCCCTGATCCCTATCGCAAAGGGGGTTCAGCGGGTTACCCGCATCTGTCGGTGAAAGATAGACACACGCTCGTCCGTTCAGTGTAGCACGCGTGCAGCCCCGGACATCTGAGGGCATAACACACCTGTTATTGCTCGATCTCGCGAGTGATCGTGCAATGTAAGGGGTTATTAAAGCCTCTTGGGTACTGCTGATGCCTACTCCTGCCTGCTCCTGTGTCTTTCAGGAAGTACTTGACTTCCTGATGCTTCTGGGCTTGGGCCTTTAATTTTAGGATTTTTGAAATACACACATACATGCTTAATTAAAATTTCAACATTTATGGTGCAAGGTATGGGGTTATTAAACACATTTTCTGATAATTATCACAGGAATAAACTTGAATCTTCCACAATAATGACCATTACACCATTGGACGATTGTTGCGTGTGATTTTTAAAGTAAAATTTTCATAAAAAATACACAGAGGGATGAACTCTGCTTCTTTATTTTATAAAAAATTATTTTATAGAAGAATGTCTTTTGGTGGTCCACCGTCCTGCATTATAGAGTCTTCTGGACTCTTGGATATGCGCTTGTTCTTAAACAAAGGTACAAAGACCAAAAATGGCCGGTCAGGGCTATGGAGACGTTGCGCCTACATCTTACGGCCACATGAGCCCTGTGGGTGCTTGTGAGATTAGGTCCTTTGTACCCACACGGCTGGGTCCGGGACACAAATTTCGATTTAAATTTCCCTCCAAAAAATCACACATTTCAATGGTCTCCTCATGCTGCAGCCAACTCCAGGCTGCGTCATTCTGGTAATATATAGAGAGCACTCGCTGTCCTAAATTTTCGTTAAAATTTTTCGTCAAAAATGTTTGTCTTTTTTATTAGGGATTGTAAAGCTTTGGTGCGTACTCATGCAGCAGCCAACTCCAGCCTGTGTCATTCAGGCAATATCTGGTTTACTGATGGCACTGCTGGGCCTGGGTCTGGGAATTTCAAATTTTCTCATAGGTAGCACCCGCTATCCATAAGTCTTCTTCATAAATTCCTACAATTGTTGTGTTTTTTTTTGAGCGATTGTGAAGCCCTAGTGTGTACTCATGCATCAGCCAACTCCAGGGTGTATCATTCATGCAACATATAGGTAGCACCCGCTGTCCTAAAGATTCTTAAAATTATTTTTAAAATGGTTGTTTTTTCTTTGGGATTCTGAAGCCCTGGTGTGTACTCAATGCTGCTTCCTGCTACACTCTGTCAGCCCGTTGGACCTGCGACGGTGTGCTACTCCGCCTCCACAGCCCGGACAAGTCTTAGTGGCCCTTCCATGTGTGCAGGTCACGGCGGTGTCACGCTGTTCTTCACATGGTTTGCCTTGGCGAGAAGTCTTGGAAACAATGGCCGGTCAGGGCAATGGAGACGTTTCGCCTAAATCTCACGGCCACATGAACCCTGTGGGGGCTTTTTAGATTTCGTCCTTCGTACCCACATGCTGGGGTTCCGGGACATGCAAAGGTTGTTTTAAATTTCAAATAAAAAAATGATGGCGCTGCTGGGCCTGGGTCTGTTAATTTCAAATTTTCTCATGGGTGGCACAAATCTTTTTCAAAAATTTCTAAAATTGTGGTGTTTTTTTGGAGGGATTGTGAAGCCCTGGTGTGTACTCGTGCATCAGCAAACTCCGGGCTGTGTCATTCAGGCAATATATGGGTTACTGATGCCACTGTGGGGCCTGGGTCTGGTAATTAAAAATTTTCTCATAGGTAGCACCCGCTATCCAAAACCTTTCTCAAAAATTTCTAAAATTGTGGTGTTTTTTTGGAGGGATTGTGAAGCCCTGGTGTGTACTTGTGCATCAGCCAATGCCAGGCTGTGTCATTCATGCAATATATGGGTTACTGATGCCGCTGTTGGGCCTGAGTCTGGGAATTTCAAATTTTCTCATAGGTAGCACCCGCTATCCAAAATCTTCGGTTTAAATTTCTTAATTCATCTTAGTGATTGTGAAGGCCTAGTGCCTACTCATGCTGCTGGCAACTCCGGACTGTGCCATTCATCCACTATATGGTCTCTTCATGCTGCCAACACCTCCATGCTGTGTCATTCAGCCACTATATGGTGTCCTCATGCTTCAGCCTCATCCCTCATCCAAGCTGTGTCATTCAGCCACTGTATGGTGTCCTCATGCTGCCAACATGTCCATGCTGTGTCATTCAGCCACTATATGGTGTCCTCATGCTGCCAACATGTCCATGCTGTGTCTTTAAGCCACTATATGGTCTCCTCATGCTGACAACACCTCCATGCTGTGTCATTCAGCCACTATATGGTGTCATCATGCTTCAGCTTCATCCAAGCTGTGTCATTCAGCCACTATATGGTGTCCTCGTGCTGCCAACACCTCCACACTGTGCCATTCAGCCACTATATGGTGTCCTCATGCTGCCAACACCTCCATTCTGTGTCATTCAGCCACTATATGGTGTCCTCATGCTGCCAACACCTCCACACTGTGCCATTCAGCCACTATATGGTGTCCTCATGCTGCCAACACCTCCATTCTGTGTCAATGAGCCACTATATGGTGTCCTCATGCTGCCAACACCTCCACACTGTGCCATTCAGCCACTATATGGTGTCCTCATGCTGCCAACACCTCCATTTTGTGTCATTGAGCCACTATATGGTGTCCTCATGCTTCAGCCTCATCCAAGCTGTGTCATTCAGCCACTATATGGTGTCCTCATGCTGCCAACACCTCCACACTGTGCCATTCAGCCACTATATGGTGTCCTCATGCTGCCAACACCTCCACACTGTGCCATTCAGCCACTATATGGTGTCCTCATGCTGCCAACACCTCCATTCTGTGTCATTGAGCCACTATATGGTGTCCTCATGCTTCAGCCTCATCCAAGCTGTGTCATTCAGCCATTATATGGTGTCCTCATGCTGCCAACTCCTCAACGCTGAGCC
This sequence comes from Hyla sarda, assembly GCF_029499605.1. NCBI lineage: Eukaryota > Metazoa > Chordata > Amphibia > Anura > Hylidae > Hyla > Hyla sarda. Next base: position 115,729,750 of record NC_079198.1, on the reverse strand, counting down.
ATTCAGCCACTAAATGGTCTCCTCATGCTGCCAACACCTCCACGCTGTCATTCAGTCACTATATGGTCTCCTGACATTGATGCCACCACCAGGCTCTGTCATTGTGCTGCTGTGTGGCAGTAATTCTAAAAGCGATGCCGGTAATCTGCATTTTATTATTTCACTAACCCAGCACACTCCATATGCGTTTTAGAACACAGCAAAGTGTTCTATACCCTTATAGAGGCTGTATTTAGGCTAGAAATAGCTTTTATTAAATAGATTACGGAGGCCTAGTAAGGCCTTGCGGCAGACAACGGAGGACCGGAGAAGACCAGGAGAGCCCAGCGGAGGCCCAGGGACACCATCGGGAGCAGCGGGGACAGGTGAGTAGGACTTTACTTTTTTTACATTGCACGAATCCCTCAACATACGAATTACCATCGTATGTTGAGGGATCACTAGACATGTGCAGAACCAAAAATCAGTATTAACGAATGCATTCGTTGTTTTTAACGAATGCATCCGTTTTTTAAACGAATGCATCCAAAAACTTAAAACATTTTCGCGGATGCATCTGAAAACTGAATATGACGAATGCACAGCATTCCGAATATTCACAGAACGGAAAAAAAATAAATAAAAATAAACAAACTAAACGAAAAAAAAATTTTTTTGGTTCTGCACATGTCTACCAGGAAGATAGCATCTTTGATATGTTTCAAGTCAACATGTTAAGTATTGTATTATAGACATGTGCAGAACCAAAAATGTAGTTTTTTTAGTTTTGTTTGTTTTCGTTTTTTTTTAAATTTTCGATTCTGTGAATATTCGGAATGCTGTGCATTCATCATATTCGGTTTTCAGATGCATCCGCAAATTTTTTTTCCGTTTTCGGATGCATTTGTTAATTCTGATTTTTGGTTCTGCACATGTCTAGTGATCCCTCAACATGCGATGGTAATTCGTATGTTGAGGGATTCGTGCAATGTAAAACAGTAAAGTCCTACTCACCTGTCCCCGCTGCTCTCGATGATGTCCCCGGGCTTCCGCTGGGCTCTGCTGGGCTCTCCTGGTCTTCTCCGGTCCTTCGCTGTCTGCCGCAAGGCCTTACTGGGCCTCCGTAGCGACGTTATCACGTCGTTGCGCAAGCCGTTCCTATTGGATGAAGGGACAACGTCAGAGGGAGACCCGTATGCAGGCCCCAGACCAGCCCAGGACCAGCCCAGGAAACACCGGAGGAAGGCCCGGAGCAGCACGGAAAGGTGAGTGAACCTGCCTGGGCTGCTTCAACTGCTATCCGGCAGCAGCTTAAGCATTATGCGCTGCCTGATAGCAGTTGATGCATGGCCCCGACATTTGGTATACTGATAACGAATGCATTCGTTGTTCATTAACATGCATATTTGTTATGCGTTAGTTAACGAATGCATTCGTTAACTGTATATTCATATTCGTGTGCTTTTTCGGGATTTTGTGATTTTTTTTTTTCGTGCATTCTTTTCGGAACGAACATCCGAAAATGGGAAAATTTGTTTTACGAAACGAATTGCACATGTCTATTGTATTACTAGTTAGGGTTAAGGTGAATTTTTTTTCCCAATGAGGAATCATGGACGTATTATACAGCATATCAAATTATTTGTGTTTTTTCCTATCTTCTCAAGAATAAATATATATGAGAGATAAAGTAGTCCTATGCATGTTTTGGTTTCCAAATATATATTTTTTCAATGAAGCATTGCTTTGTCTACAAGATTTTTCTTGTCTTTTGATGCTCTCATTGAGAAGAAATGTTCAAGAGTGAGAGCAGTAGGGTCAGGGTTACCCCAGGAAGGATTGTGTAGCTGATAAGATTTTCAGTGGGATTTGGTACTCTGCCGAAGTTGAAATGTACCAGGAAGATAGTATCGTTGTGCAGCTGATAAGCGTGAGAGCGTTAGGGTTAGGGTTACCCCAGGAAGGATTGTGATTTGGTTCTCTCTTTAAGTTGAAATGTACCAGGAAGATAGTATATTTGTATAGCTGATAAGAGCGGTTAGGGTTAGGGTTAGGGTTAGGGTTAGGGTTAGGGTTAGGGTTAGGGTTAGGGTTAGGGTTAGGGTTAGGGTTAGGGTTAGGGTTAGGGTTAGGGTTAGGGTTAGGGTTAGGGTTAGGGTTAGGGTTAGGGTTAGGGTTAGGGTTAGGGTTTCCCCAGGAAGGATTGTGTAGCTGAAAAGATTTTATATTTGATTTTGTTCTCTCCTTAAGTTGAAATGTACCAGGAAGAAAGTATCTTTGTATAGCTGATAATGGTGAGGGTGAGGGTGAGGGTGAGGGTGAGGGTGAGGGTGAGGGTGAGGGTGAGGGTGAGGGTGAGGGTGAGGGTTTCCCCAGGAAGGATTGTGTAGCTGATAAGATTATATATGTGATTTTGTTCTCTCCTTAAGTTGAAATGTACCAGGAAGATAATATCTTTGTGTATCTGATAAGAGTGAGAGGGGTTAGGGTTAGGGTTAGGGTTAGGGTTAGGGTTAGGGTTAGGGTTAGGGTTAGGGTTAGGGTTAGGGTTAGGGTTAGGGTTAGGGTTAGGGTTAGGGTTAGGGTTAGGGTTAGGGTTAGGGTTAGGGTTAGGGTTAGGGTTAGGGTTTCCCCAGGAAGGATTGTGTAGCTGATAAGATTATATATGTGATTTTGTTCTCTCCTTAAGTTGAAATGTACCAAGAAGATAATATATTTGTGTATCTGATAAGAGTGAGAGCAGTAGGGTTAGGGTTTCCCCAGGAAGGGTTGTGTAGCTGAAAAGATTTTATATTTGATTTTGTTCTCTCCTTAAGTTGAAATGTACCAGTAAGAAAGTATCTTGGTATAGCTGATAATAGTGAGGGGGGTGGAAGGGTTACCCCAGGAAGGATTGTATAGCTGTTAAGATTTTAAGTGTGATTTGGTTCTCTCCTTAATTTGAAATGTACCAGAAAGATATTACCTTTGTGTAGCTGATAAGAGTGAGAGCAGTTAGGGTTATCATTATCGTTAGGGTTTCCCCAGGAAGGATTGTGATTTGGTTCTCTCTTTAAGTTGAAATGTACCAGGAAGATAGTATCTTTGTATAGCTGATAAGAGTGAGAGCAGTTAGGGTTATCATTATCGTTAGGGTTAGGGTTTCCCCAGGAAAGATTGAGCAGCTAATAAGATTTTATATGCAATTTTGTTCTCTCCTTAAGTTTAAATGTACCAGGAAGAAAGTATCTTTGTGTAGCTGAGAAAAGTGAGAGGGTTAGGGTTAGGGTTAGGGTTAGGGTTAGGGTTAGGGTTAGGGTTAGGGTTAGGGTTAGGGTTAGGGTTAGGGTTAGGGTTAGGGTTAGGGTTAGGGTTAGGGTTAGGGTTAGGGTTTCCCCAGGAAGGATTGTGTAGCTGATAAGATTATATATGTGATTTTGTTCTCTCCTTAAGTTGAAATGTACCAGGAAGATAATATCTTTGTGTATCTGATAAGAGTGAGAGCAGTAGGGTTAGGGTTTCCCCAGGAAAGATTGAGTAGCTGATAAGATTTTATATGCAATTTTGTTCTCTCCTTAAGTTTAAATGTACCAGGAAGAAAGTATCTTTTTGTAGCTGATAAAAGTGAAAGGGTTAGGGTTAGGGTTATTAGGGTTAGGGTTAGGGTTAGGGTTAGGGTTAGGGTTAGGGTTAGGGTTTCCCCAGGAAGGATTGTGTAGCTGAAAAGATTTTATATTTGATTTTGTTCTCTCCATTAGTTGAAATGTACCAGGAAGAAAGTATCTTTGTATAGCTGATAATAGTGAGAGCGGTTAGGGTTAGGGTTAGGGTTAGGGTTAGGGTTAGGGTTAGGGTTAGGGTTAGGGTTAGGGTTAGGGTTAGGGTTAGGGTTAGGGTTAGGGTTAGGGTTAGGGTTAGGGTTTCTCCAGGAAGGATTGTGTAGCTGATAAGATTATATATGTGATTTTGTTCTCTCCTTAAGTTGAAATGTACCAGGAAGATAATATCTTTGTGTATCTGATAAGAGTGAGAGCAGTAGGGTTAGGGTTGTTAGAGTTAGGGTTAGGGTTTCCCCAGGAAAGATTGAGTAGCTGATAAGATTTTATATGCAATTTTGTTCTCTCCTTAAGTTTAAATGTACCAGGAAGAAAGTATCTTTTTGTAGCTGATAAAAGTGAAAGGGTGAGGGTTAGGGTTATTAGGGTTAGGGTTAGGGTTATTAGGGTTAGGGTTAGGGTTAGGGTTTCCCCAGGAAGGATTGTGTAGCTGAAAAGATTTTATATTTGATTTTGTTCTCTCCATTAGTTGAAATGTACCAGGAAGAAAGTATCTTTGTATAGCTAATAATAGTGAGAGCGGTTAGGGTTAGGGTTAGGGTTAGGGTTAGGGTTAGGGTTAGGGTTAGGGTTAGGGTTAGGGTTAGGGTTAGGGTTAGGGTTAGGGTTAGGGTTAGGGTTAGGGTTAGGGTTAGGGTTAGGGTTAGGGTTTCCCCAGGAAGGATTGTGTAGCTGATAAGATTATATATGTGATTTTGTTCTCTCCTTAAGTTGAAATGTACCAAGAAGATAATATCTTTGTATAGCTGATAAGAGTGAGAGCAGTTAGGGTTATCATTATCATTGTTAGGGTTTCCCCAGGAAAGATTGAGCAGCTAATAAGATTTTATATGCAATTTTGTTCTCTCCTTAAGTTTAAATGTACCAGGAAGAAAGTATCTTTGTGTAGCTGATAAAAGTGAGAGGGTTAGGGTTAGGGTTAGGGTTAGGGTTAGGGTTAGGGTTAGGGTTAGGGTTAGGGTTAGGGTTAGGGTTAGGGTTAGGGTTAGGGTTAGGGTTAGGGTTTCCCCAGGAAGGATTGTGTAGCTGATAAGATTATATATGTGATTTGGTTCTCTCCTTAAGTTGAAATGTACCAGGAAGATAATATCTTTCTGTATCTGATAAGAGTGAGAGCAGTAGGGTTAGGGTTGTTAGAGTTAGGGTTAGGGTTTCCCCAGGAAAGATTGAGTAGCTGATAAGATTTTATATGCAATTTTGTTCTCTCCTTAAGTTTAAATGTACCAGGAAGAAAGTTTCTTTTTGTAGCTGATAAAAGTGAAAGGGTTAGGGTTAGGGTTATTAGGGTTATTAGGGTTATTAGGGTTATTAGGGTTATTAGGGTTATTAGGGTTAGGGTTAGGGTTAGGGTTTCCCCAGGAAGGATTGTGTAGCTGAAAAGATTACATATGCGATTTTGTTCTCTCCTTAAGTTTAAATGTACCAGAAAGATAGTATCTTTGTGTAGCTGATAAAAATGAGAGGGTTCGGGTTCGGGTTCGGGTTCGGGTTCGGGTTCGGGTTCGGGTTCGGGTTCGGGTTCGGGTTCGGGTTCGGGTTCGGGTTCGGGTTCGGGTTCGGGTTCGGGTTCGGGTTCGGGTTCGGGTTCGGGTTTCCCCAGGAAGGATTGAGTAGCTGATAAGATTACATATGCGATTTTGTTCTCTCCTTAAGTTTAAATGTACCAGGAAGATAGTATCTTTGTGTAGCTGATAAAAATGAGAGGGTTAGGGTTAGGGTTAGGGTTAGGGTTAGGGTTAGGGTTAGGGTTAGGGTTAGGGTTAGGGTTAGGGTTAGGGTTAGGGTTAGGGTTAGGGTTAGGGTAAGGGTTAGGGTTAGGGTTTCCCCAGGAAGGATTGAGTAGCTGATAAGATTACATATGCGATTTTGTTCTCTCCTTAAGTTTAAATGTACCAGAAAGATAGTATCTTTGTGTAGCTGATAAAAATGAGAGGGTTAGGGTTAGGGTTAGGGTTAGGGTTAGGGTTAGGGTTAGGGTTAGGGTTAGGGTTAGGGTTAGGGTTAGGGTTAGGGTTAGGGTTAGGGTTAGGGTTAGGGTTAGGGTTAGGGTTTTCCCAGGAAGGCTTGAGTAGCTGATAAGATTACATATGCGATTTTATTCTCACCTTAAGTTTAAATGTACCAGGAAGATAGTATCTTTGTGTAGCTGATAAAAGTGAGAGGGTTAGGGTTAGGGTTAGGGTTAGGGTTAGGGTTAGGGTTAGGGTTAGGGTTAGGGTTAGGGTTAGGGTTAGGGTTAGGGTTAGGGTTAGGGTTAGGGTTAGGGTTAGGGTTAGGGTTAGGGTTAGGGTTAGGGTTTCCCCAGGAAGGATTGTGTAGCTGAAAAGATTTTATATTTGATTTTGTTCTCTCCTTAAGTTGAAATGTACCAGGAAGATAGTATCTTTGTGTAGCTGATAAAAATGAGAGGGTTAGGGTTAGGGTTAGGGTTAGGGTTAGGGTTAGGGTTAGGGTTAGGGTTAGGGTTAGGGTTAGGGTTAGGGTTAGGGTTAGGGTTAGGGTTAGGGTTAGGGTTAGCGTTAGCGTTAGCGTTAGCGTTTTTCCCCAGGAAGGATTGTGTAGCTGATAAGATTATATATGTGATTTTGTTCTCTCCTTAAGTTGAAATGTACCAGGAAGATATTATCTTTGTGTATCTGATAAAAGTGAGAGCGGTTAGGGTTAGGGTTAGGGTTAGGGTTAGGGTTAGGGTTAGGGTTAGGGTTAGGGTTAGGGTTAGGGTTAGGGTTAGGGTTAGGGTTAGGGCTAGGGTTAGGGTTAGGGCTAGGGCTAGGGCTAGGGCTAGGGCTAGGGCTAGGGCTAGGGCTAGGGTTTCCCCAGGAAGGATTGTGTAGCTGAAAAGATTTTATATTTGATTTTGTTCTCTCCATAAGTTGAAATGTACCAGGAAGAAAGTATCTTTGTATAGCTGATAATAGTGAGAGCGGTTAGGGTTTCCCCAGGAAAGATTGAGTAGCTGATAAGTTAGGGTTAGGGTTAGGGTTAGGGTTTCCCCAGGAAGGATTGTGTAGCTGAAAAGATTTTATATTTGATTTTGTTCTCTCCTTAAGTTGAAATGTACCAGGAAGATAGTATCTTTGTGTAGCTGATAAAAATGAGAGGGTTAGGGTTAGGGTTAGGGTTAGGGTTAGGGTTAGGGTTAGGGTTAGGGTTAGGGTTAGGGTTAGGGTTAGGGTTAGGGTTAGGGTTAGGGTTAGGGTTAGGGTTAGGGTTAGGGTTAGGGTTAGGGTTTCCCCAGGAAGGATTGTGTAGCTGATAAGAGTGAGAGCAGTAGGGTTAGGGTGAGGGTTGGGGTTGTGTAGCTGAAAAGATTTTATATTTGATTTTGTTCTCTCCTTAAGTTGAAATGTACCAGTAAGAAAGTATCTTTGTATAGCTGATAATAGTGAGGGGGGTGGAAGGGTTACACCAGGAAGGATTGTATAGCTGTTAAGATTTTAAGTGTGATTTGGTTCTCTCCTTAACTTGAAATGTACCAGAAAGATATTACCTTTGTGTAGCTGATAAGAGTGAGAGCAGTTAGGGTTATCATTATCGTTAGGGTTAGGGTTTCCCCAGGAAGGATTGTGATTTGGTTCTCTCTTTAAGTTGAAATGTACCAGGAAGATAGTATCTTTGTATAGCTGATAAGAGTGAGAGCAGTTAGGGTTATCATTATCGTTAGGGTTTGGGTTTCCCCAGGAAAGATTGAGCAGCTAAAAAGATTTTATATGCAATTTTGTTCTCTCCTTAAGTTTAAATGTACCAGGAAGAAAGTATCTTTGTGTAGCTGATAAAAGTGAGAGGGTTAGGGTTAGGGTTAGGGTTAGGGTTAGGGTTAGGGTTAGGGTTAGGGTTAGGGTTAGGGTTAGGGTTACGGTTAGGGTTAGGGTTACGGTTACGGTTAGGGTTTCCCCAGGAAAGATTGTGTAGCTGATAAGATTATATATGTGATTTTGTTCTCTCCTTAAGTTGAAATGTACCAGGAAGATAATATCTTTGTGTATCTGATAAGAGTGAGAGCAGTAGGGTTAGGGATAGGGTTAGGGTTAGGGTTAGGGTTAGGGTTAGGGTTAGGGTTAGGGTTAGGGTTAGGGTTAGGGTTAGGGTTAGGGTTAGGGTTTCCCCAGGAAAGATTGAGTAGCTGATAAGATTTTATATGCAATTTTGTTCTCTCCTTAAGTTTAATGTACCAGGAAGAAAGTATCTTTGTGTAAATGATAAAAGTGAAAGGGTTAGGGTTAGGGTTAGGGTAAGGGTAAGGGTAAGGGTAAGGGTTAGGGTTAGGGTTAGGGTTAGGGTTAGGGTTATTGTTAGGGTTTCCCCAGGAAGGATTGTGTAGCTGAAAAGATTTTATATTTGATTTTGTTCTCTCCTTAAGTTGAAATGTACCAGGAAGATAGTATCTTTGTGTAGCTGATAAAAATGAGAGGGTTAGGGTTAGGGTTAGGGTTAGGGTTAGGGTTAGGGTTAGGGTTAGGGTTAGGGTTAGGGTTAGGGTTAGGGTTAGGGTTAGGGTTAGGGTTAGGGTTAGGGTTAGGGTTAGGGTTTTTCCCCAGGAAGGATTGTGTAGCTGATAAGATTATATATGTGATTTTGTTCTCTCCTTAAGTTGAAATGTACCAGGAAGATAATATCTTTGTGTATCTGATAAGAGTGAGAGCGGTTAGGGTTAGGGTTAGGGTTAGGGTTAGGGTTAGGGTTAGGGTTAGGGTTAGGGTTAGGGTTAGGGTTAGGGTTAGGGTTAGGGTTAGGGTTAGGGTTAGGGTTAGGGTTAGGGTTAGGGTTTTTCCCCAGGAAGGATTGTGTAACTGATAAGATTATATATGTGAGTTTGTTCTCTCCTTAAGTTGAAATGTACCAGGAAGATAATATCTTTGTGTATCTGATGAGTGAGAGCAGTAGGGTTAGGGTTAGGGTTGTGTAGCTGAAAAGATTTTATATTTGATTTTGTTCTCTCCTTAAGTTGAAATGTACCAGTAAGAAAGTATCTTTGTATAGCTGATAATAGTGAGGGGAGTGGAAGGGTTACCCCAGGAGGGATTGTATAGCTGTTAAGATTTTAAGTGTGATTTGGTTCTCTCCTTAACTTGAAATGTACCAGGAAGATATTACCTTTGTGTAGCTGATAAGAGTGAGAGCAGTAGGGTTAGGGTTACCCCAGGAAGGATTGTGATTTGGTTCTCTCTTTAAGTTGAAATGTACCAGGAAGATAGTATCTTTGTATAGCTGATAAGAGTGAGAGCAGTTAGGGTTAGTGTTATCATTATCGTTAGGGTTTCCCCAGGAAAGATTGAGTAGCTAATAAGATTTTATATGCAATTTTGTTCTCTCCTTAAGTTTAAATGTACCAGGAAGAAAGTATCATTGTGTAGCTGATAAAAGTGAGAGGGTTAGGGTTAGGGTTAGGGTTAGGGTTAGGGTTAGGGTTAGGGTTAGGGTTAGGGTTAGGGTTAGGGTTAGGGTTAGGGTTAGGGTTAGGGTTTCCCCAGGAAGGATTGTGTAGCTGATAAGATTATATATGTGATTTTGTTCTCTCCTTAAGTTGAAATGTACCAGGAAGATAATATCTTTGTGTATCTGATAAGAGTGAGAGCAGTAGGGTTAGGGTTTTTAGAGTTAGGGTTAGGGTTAGGGTTTCCCCAGGAAAGATTGAGTAGCTGATAAGATTTTATAAGCAATTTTGTTCTCTCCTTAAGTTTAAATGTACCAGGAAGAAAGTATCTTTTTGTAGCTGATAAAAGTGAAAGGGTTAGGGTTAGGGTTAGGGTTAGGGTTAGGGTTAGGGTTAGGGTTAGGGTTAGGGTTAGGGTTAGGGTTAGGGTTAGGGTTAGGGTTAGGGTTAGGGTTAGGGTTAGGGTTAGGGTTAGGGTTTCCCCAGGAAGGATTGTGTAGCTGAAAAGATTTTATATTTGATTTTGTTCTCTCCATAAGTTGAAATGTACCAGGAAGAAAGTATCTTTGTATAGCTGATAATAGTGAGAGCGGTTAGGGTTAGGGTTAGGGTTAGGGTTAGGGTTAGGGTTAGGGTTAGGGTTAGGGTTAGGGTTAGGGTTAGGGTTAGGGTTAGGGTTAGGGTTAGGGTTAGGGTTAGGGTTTCCCCAGGAAGGATTGTGTAGCTGAAAAGATTTTATATTTGATTTTGTTCTGTCCTTAAGTTGAAATGTACCAGGAAGATAGTATCTTTGTGTAGCTGATAAAAATGAGAGGGTTAGGGTTAGGGTTAGGGTTAGGGTTAGGGTTAGGGTTAGGGTTAGGGTTAGGGTTAGGGTTAGGGTTAGGGTTAGGGTTAGGGTTAGGGTTAGGGTTTCCCCAGGAAGGATTGTGTAGCTGATAAGAGTGAGAGCAGTAGGGTTAGGGTGAGGGTTAGGGTTGTGTAGCTGAAAAGATTTTATATTTGATTTTGTTCTCTCCTTAAGTTGAAATGTACCAGTAAGAAAGTATCTTTGTATAGCTGATAATAGTGAGGGGGGTGGAAGGGTTACCCCAGGAAGGATTGTATAGCTGTTAAGATTTTAAGTGTGATTTGGTTCTCTCCTTAACTTGAAATGTACCAGAAAGATATTACCTTTGTGTAGCTGATAAGAGTGAGAGCAGTTAGGGTTATCATTATTGTTAGGGTTAGGGTTTCCCCAGGAAGGATTGTGATTTGGTTCTCTCTTTAAGTTGAAATGTACCAGGAAGATAGTATCTTTGTATAGCTGATAAGAGTGAGAGCAGTTAGGGTTATCGTTATCGTTAGGGTTACCCCAGGAAGGATTGTGATTTGGTTCTCTCTTTAAGTTGAAATGTACCAGGAAGATAGTATCTTTGTATAGCTGGTAAGAGTGAGAGCAGTTAGGGTTATCATTATCGTTAGGGTTAGGGTTTCCCCAGGAAAGATTGAGCAGCTAATAAGATTTTATATGCAATTTTGTTCTCTTCTTAAGTTTAAATGTACCAGGAAGAAAGTATCTTTGTGTAGCTGATAAAAGTGAGAGGGTTAGGGTTAGGGTTAGCGTTAGCGTTAGCGTTAGCGTTAGCGTTAGCGTTAGCGTTAGCGTTAGGGTTAGGGTTAGGGTTAGCGTTAGCGTTAGCGTTAGCGTTAGCGTTTCCCCAGGAAGGATTGTGTAGCTGATAAGATTACATATGTGATTTTGTTCTCTCCTTAAGTTGAAATGTACCAGGAAGATAATATCTTTGTGTATCTGATAAGAGAGAGAGCGGTTAGGGTTAGGGTTAGGGTTAGGGTTAGGGTTAGGGTTAGGGTTAGGGTTAGGGTTAGGGTTAGGGTTAGGGTTAGGGTTAGGGTTAGGGTTAGGGTTAGGGTTTCCCCAGGAAGGATTGTGTAGCTGATAAGATTATATATGTGATTTTGTTCTCTCCTTAAGTTGAAATGTACCAGGAAGATAATATCTTTGTGTATCTGATGAGTGAGAGCAGTAGGGTTAGGGTTAGGGTTGTGTAGCTGAAAAGATTTTATATTTGATTTTGTTCTCTCCTTAAGTTGAAATGTACCAGTAAGAAAGTATCTTTGTATAGCTGATAATAGTGAGGGGAGTGGAAGGGTTACCCCAGGAGGGATTGTATAGCTGTTAAGATTTTAAGTGTGATTTGGTTCTCTCCTTAACTTGAAATGTACCAGGAAGATAATACCTTTGTGTAGCTGATAAGAGTGAGAGCAGTAGGGTTAGGGTTACCCCAGGAAGGATTGTGATTTGGTTCTCTCCTTAAGTTGAAATGTACCAGGAAGATAGTATCTTTGTATAGCTGATAAGAGTGAGAGCAGTTAGGGTTAGGGTTATCATTATCGTTAGGGTTTCCCCAGGAAAGATTGAGTAGCTAATAAGATTTTATATGCAATTTTGTTCTCTCCTTAAGTTTAAATGTACCAGGAAGAAAGTATCATTGTGTAGCTGATAAAAGTGAGAGGGTTAGGGTTAGGGTTAGGGTTAGGGTTAGGGTTAGGGTTAGGGTTAGGGTTAGGGTTAGGGTTAGGGTTAGGGTTAGGGTTAGGGTTAGGGTTAGGGTTAGGGTTAGGGTTAGGGTTAGGGTTTCCCCAGGAAGGATTGTGTAGCTGATAAGATTATATATGTGATTTTGTTCTCTCCTTAAGTTGAAATGTACCAGGAAGATAATATCTTTGTGTATCTGATAAGAGTGAGAGCAGTAGGGTTAGGGTTTTTAGAGTTAGGGTTAGGGTTTCCCCAGGAAAGATTGAGTAGCTGATAAGATTTTATAAGCAATTTTGTTCTCTCCTTAAGTTTAAATGTACCAGGAAGAAAGTATCTTTTTGTAGCTGATAAAAGTGAAAGGGTTAGGGTTAGGGTTAGGGTTAGGGTTAGGGTTAGGGTTAGGGTTAGGGTTAGGGTTAGGGTTAGGGTTAGGGTTAGGGTTAGGGTTAGGGTTAGGGTTTCCCCAGGAAGGATTGTGTAGCTGAAAAGATTTTATATTTGATTTTGTTCTCTCCATAAGTTGAAATGTACCAGGAAGAAAGTATCTTTATATAGCTGATAATAGTGAGAGCGGTTAGGGTTAGGGTTAGGGTTAGGGTTAGGGTTAGGGTTAGGGTTAGGGTTAGGGTTAGGGTTAGGGTTAGGGTTAGGGTTAGGGTTAGGGTTAGGGTTAGGGTTTCCCCAGGAAGGATTGAGTAGCTGATAAGATTACATATGCGATTTAATTCTCACCTTAAGTTTAAATGTACCAGGAAGATAGTATCTTTGTGTAGCTGATAAAAGTGAGAGCGTTAGGGTTAGGGTTAGGGTTAGGGTTAGGGTTAGGGTTAGGGTTAGGGTTAGGGTTAGGGTTAGGGTTAGGGTTAGGGTTAGGGTTAGGGTTAGGGTTAGGGTTTCCCCAGGAAGGATTGTGTAGCTGAAAAGATTTTATATTTGATTTTGTTCTCTCCTTAAGTTGAAATGTACCAGGAAGATAGTATCTTTGTGTAGCTGATAAAAATGAGAGGGTTAGGGTTAGGGTTAGGGTTAGGGTTAGGGTTAGGGTTAGGGTTAGGGTTAGGGTTAGGGTTAGGGTTAGGGTTAGGGTTAGGGTTAGGGTTAGGGTTAGGGTTAGGGTTAGGGTTAGGGTTAGGGTTAGCGTTTTTCCCCAGGAAGGATTGTGTAGCTGATAAGATTATATATGTGATTTTGTTCTCTCCTTAAGTTGAAATGTACCAGGAAGATAATATCTTTGTGTATCTGATAAGAGTGAGAGCGGTTAGGGTTAGGGTTAGGGTTAGGGTTAGGGTTAGGGTTAGGGTTAGGGTTAGGGTTAGGGTTAGGGTTAGGGTTAGGGTTAGGGTTTCCCCAGGAAGGATTGTGTAACTGATAAGATTATATATGTGAGTTTGTTCTCTCCTTAAGTTGAAATGTACCAGGAAGATAATATCTTTGTGTATCTGATGAGTGAGAGCAGTAGGGTTAGGGTTAGGGTTGTGTAGCTGAAAAGATTTTACATTTGATTTTGTTCTCTCCTTAAGTTGAAATGTACCAGTAAGAAAGTATCTTTGTATAGCTGATAATAGTGAGGGGAGTGGAAGGGTTACCCCAGGAGGGATTGTATAGCTGTTAAGATTTTAAGTGTGATTTGGTTCTTTCCTTAACTTGAAATGTACCAGAAAGATATTACCTTTGTGTAGCTGATAATAGTGAGAGCAGTAGGGTTAGGGTTACCCCAGGAAGGATTGTGATTTGGTTCTCTCTTTAAGTTGAAATGTACCAGGAAGATAGTATCTTTGTATAGCTGATAAGAGTGAGAGCAGTTAGGGTTAGGGTTATCATTATCGTTAGGGTTTCCCCAGGAAAGATTGAGTAGCTAATAAGATTTTATATGCAATTTTGTTCTCTCCTTAAGTTTAAATGTACCAGGAAGAAAGTATCATTGTGTAGCTGATAAAAGTGAGAGGGTTAGGGTTAGGGTTAGGGTTAGGGTTAGGGTTAGGGTTAGGGTTAGGGTTAGGGTTAGGGTTAGGGTTTCCCCAGGAAGGATTGTGTAGCTGATAAGATTATATATGTGATTTTGTTCTCTCCTTAAGTTGAAATGTACCAGGAAGATAATATCTTTGTGTATCTGATAAGAGTGAGAGCAGTAGGGTTAGGGTTTTTAGAGTTAGGGTTAGGGTTAGGGTTTCCCCAGGAAAGATTGAGTAGCTGATAAGATTTTATAAGCAATTTTGTTCTCTCCTTAAGTTTAAATGTACCAGGAAGAAAGTATCTTTTTGTAGCTGATAAAAGTGAAAGGGTTAGGGTTAGGGTTAGGGTTAGGGTTAGGGTTAGGGTTAGGGTTAGGGTTAGGGTTAGGGTTAGGGTTAGGGTTAGGGTTAGGGTTAGGGTTAGGGTTAGGGTTTCCCCAGGAAGGATTGTGTAGCTGAAAAGATTTTATATTTGATTTTGTTCTCTCCATAAGTTGAAATGTACCAGGAAGAAAGTATCTTTGTATAGCTGATAATAGTGAGAGCGGTTAGGGTTAGGGTTAGGGTTAGGGTTAGGGTTAGGGTTAGGGTTAGGGTTAGGGTTAGGGTTAGGGTTAGGGTTAGGGTTAGGGTTAGGGTTAGGGTTAGGGTTAGGGTTAGGGTTTCCCCAGGAAGGATTGTGTAGCTGAAAAGATTTTATATTTGATTTTGTTCTCTCCTTAAGTTGAAATGTACCAGGAAGATAGTATCTTTGTGTAGCTGATAAAAATGAGAGGGTTAGGGTTAGGGTTAGGGTTAGGGTTAGGGTTAGGGTTAGGGTTAGGGTTAGGGTTAGGGTTAGGGTTAGGGTTAGGGTTAGGGTTAGGGTTAGGGTTAGGGTTAGGGTTAGGGTTAGGGTTAGGGTTTCCCCAGGAAGGATTGTGTAGCTGATAAGAGTGAGAGCAGTAGGGTTAGGGTGAGGGTTAGGGTTGTGTAGCTGAAAAGATTTTATATTTGATTTTGTTCTCTCCTTAAGTTGAAATGTACCAGTAAGAAAGTATCTTTGTATAGCTGATAATAGTGAGGGGGGTGGAAGGGTTACCCCAGGAAGGATTGTATAGCTGTTAAGATTTTAAGTGTGATTTGGTTCTCTCCTTAACTTGAAATGTACCAGAAAGATATTACCTTTGTGTAGCTGATAAGAGTGAGAGCAGTTAGGGTTATCATTATTGTTAGGGTTTCCCCAGGAAGGATTGTGATTTGGTTCTCTCTTTAAGTTGAAATGTACCAGGAAGATAGTATCTTTGTATAGCTGATAAGAGTGAGAGCAGTTAGGGTTATCATTATCGTTAGGGTTAGGGTTACCCCAGGAAGGATTGTGATTTGGTTCTCTCTTTAAGTTGAAATGTACCAGGAAGATAGTATCTTTGTATAGCTGGTAAGAGTGAGAGCAGTTAGGGTTATCATTATCGTTAGGGTTAGGGTTTCCCCAGGAAAGATTGAGCAGCTAATAAGATTTTATATGCAATTTTGTTCTCTCCTTAAGTTTAAATGTACCAGGAAGAAAGTATCTTTGTGTAGCTGATAAAAGTGAGAGGGTTAGGGTTAGGGTTAGGGTTAGGGTTAGGGTTAGGGTTAGGGTTAGGGTTAGGGTTAGGGTTAGGGTTAGGGTTAGGGTTAGGGTTAGGGTTAGGGTTAGGGTTAGGGTTAGGGTTAGGGTTAGGGTTAGGGTTAGGGTTAGGGTTAGCGTTAGCGTTAGCGTTTCCCCAGGAAGGATTGTGTAGCTGATAAGATTACATATGTGATTTTGTTCTCTCCTTAAGTTGAAATGTACCAGGAAGATAATATCTTTGTGTATCTGATAAGAGAGAGAGCGGTTAGGGTTAGGGTTAGGGTTAGGGTTAGGGTTAGGGTTAGGGTTAGGGTTAGGGTTAGGGTTAGGGTTAGGGTTAGGGTTAGGGTTAGGGTTAGGGTTAGGGTTAGGGTTTCCCCAGGAAGGATTGTGTAGCTGATAAGATTATATATGTGATTTTGTTCTCTCCTTAAGTTGAAATGTACCAGGAAGATAATATCTTTGTGTATCTGATGAGTGAGAGCAGTAGGGTTAGGGTTAGGGTTGTGTAGCTGAAAAGATTTTATATTTGATTTTGTTCTCTCGTTAAGTTGAAATGTACCAGTAAGAAAGTATCTTTGTATAGCTGATAATAGTGAGGGGAGTGGAAGGGTTACCCCAGGAGGGATTGTATAGCTGTTAAGATTTTAAGTGTGATTTGGTTCTCTCCTTAACTTGAAATGTACCAGGAAGATAATACCTTTGTGTAGCTGATAAGAGTGAGAGCAGTAGGGTTAGGGTTACCCCAGGAAGGATTGTGATTTGGTTCTCTCCTTAAGTTGAAATGTACCAGGAAGATAGTATCTTTGTATAGCTGATAAGAGTGAGAGCAGTTAGGGTTAGGGTTATCATTATCGTTAGGGTTTCCCCAGGAAAGATTGAGTAGCTAATAAGATTTTATATGCAATTTTGTTCTCTCCTTAAGTTTAAATGTACCAGGAAGAAAGTATCATTGTGTAGCTGATAAAAGTGAGAGGGTTAGGGTTAGGGTTAGGGTTAGGGTTAGGGTTAGGGTTAGGGTTAGGGTTAGGGTTAGGGTTAGGGTTAGGGTTAGGGTTAGGGTTAGGGTTAGGGTTAGGGTTTCCCCAGGAAGGATTGTGTAGCTGATAAGATTATATATGTGATTTTGTTCTCTCCTTAAGTTGAAATGTACCAGGAAGATAATATCTTTGTGTATCTGATAAGAGTGAGAGCAGTAGGGTTAGGATTTTTAGAGTTAGGGTTAGGGTTTCCCCAGGAAAGATTGAGTAGCTGATAAGATTTTATAAGCAATTTTGTTCTCTCCTTAAGTTTAAATGTACCAGGAAGAAAGTATCTTTTTGTAGCTGATAAAAGTGAAAGGGTTAGGGTTAGGGTTAGGGTTAGGGTTAGGGTTAGGGTTAGGGTTAGGGTTAGGGTTAGGGTTAGGGTTAGGGTTAGGGTTAGGGTTAGGGTCTCCCCAGGAAGGATTGTGTAGCTGAAAAGATTTTATATTTGATTTTGTTCTCTCCATAAGTTGAAATGTACCAGGAAGAAAGTATCTTTATATAGCTGATAATAGTGAGAGCGGTTAGGGTTAGGGTTAGGGTTAGGGTTAGGGTTAGGGTTAGGGTTAGGGTTAGGGTTAGGGTTAGGGTTAGGGTTAGGGTTAGGGTTAGGGTTAGGGTTAGGGTTAGGGTTAGGGTTTCCCCAGGAAGGATTGAGTAGCTGATAAGATTACATATGCGATTTTATTCTCACCTTAAAATTAAATGTACCAGGAAGATAGTATCTTTGTGTAGCTGATAAAAGTGAGAGCGTTAGGGTTAGGGTTAGGGTTAGGGTTAGGGTTTCCCCAGGAAGGATTGTGTAGCTGAAAAGATTTTATATTTGATTTTGTTCTCTCCTTAAGTTGAAATGTACCAGGAAGATAGTATCTTTGTGTAGCTGATAAAAATGAGAGGGTTAGGGTTAGGGTTAGGGTTAGGGTTAGGGTTAGGGTTAGGGTTAGGGTTAGGGTTAGGGTTAGGGTTAGGGTTAGGGTTAGGGTTAGGGTTAGGGTTAGGGTTAGGGTTAGGGTTAGGGTTAGCGTTAGCGTTAGCGTTAGCGTTTTTCCCCAGGAAGGATTGTGTAGCTGATAAGATTATATATGTGATTTTGTTCTCTCCTTAAGTTGAAATGTACCAGGAAGATAATATCTTTGTGTATCTGATAAGAGTGAGAGCGGTTAGGGTTAGGGTTAGGGTTAGGGTTAGGGTTAGGGTTAGGGTTAGGGTTAGGGTTAGGGTTAGGGTTAGGGTTAGGGTTAGGGTTAGGGTTAGGGTTAGGGTTTCCCCAGGAAGGATTGTGTAGCTGATAAGATTATATATGTGATTTTGTTCTCTCCTTAAGTTGAAATGTACCAGGAAGATAATATCTTTGTGTATCTGATGAGTGAGAGCAGTAGGGTTAGGGTTAGGGTTGTGTAGCTGAAAAGATTTTATATTTGATTTTGTTCTCTCCTTAAGTTGAAATGTACCAGTAAGAAAGTATCTTTGTATAGCTGATAATAGTGAGGGGAGTGGAAGGGTTACCCCAGGAGGGATTGCATAGCTGTTAAGATTTTAAGTGTGATTTGGTTCTCTCCTTAACTTGAAATGTACCAGGAAGATATTACCTTTGTGTAGCTGATAAGAGTGAGAGCAGTAGGGTTAGGGTTACCCCAGGAAGGATTGTGATTTGGTTCTCTCTTTAAGTTGAAATGTACCAGGAAGATAGTATCTTTGTATAGCTGATAAGAGTGAGAGCAGTTAGGGTTAGGGTTATCATTATCGTTAGGGTTTCCCCAGGAAAGATTGAGTAGCTAATAAGATTTTATATGCAATTTTGTTCTCTCCTTAAGTTTAAATGTACCAGGAAGAAAGTATCATTGTGTAGCTGATAAAAGTGAGAGGGTTAGGGTTAGGGTTAGGGTTAGGGTTAGGGTTAGGGTTAGGGTTAGGGTTAGGGTTAGGGTTAGGGTTAGGGTTAGGGTTAGGGTTAGGGTTAGGGTTAGGGTTAGGGTTAGGGTTAGGGTTAGGGTTAGGGTTAGGGTTTCGGTTTCCCCAGGAAGGATTGTGTAGCTGATAAGATTATATATGTGATTTTGTTCTCTCCTTAAGTTAAAATGTACCAGGAAGATAATATCTTTGTGTATCTGATAAGAGTGAGAGCAGTAGGGTTAGGGTTAGGGTTGTGTAGCTGAAAAGATTTTATATTTGATTTTGTTCTCTCCTTAAGTTGAAATGTACCAGGAAGAAAGTATCTTTGTATAGCTGATAATAGTGAGGGGGGTGGAAGGGTTACCCCAGGAAGGATTGTATAGCTGTTAAGATTTTAAGTGTGATTCGGTTCTCTCCTTAACTTGAAATGTACCAGGAAGATATTACCTTTGTGTAGCTGATAAGAGTGAGAGCAGTAGGGTTAGGGTTACCCCAGGAAGGATTGTGATTTGGTTCTCTCTTTAAGTTGAAATGTACCAGGAAGATAGTATCTTTGTATAGCTGATAAGAGTGAGAGCAGTTAGGGTTATCGTTATCGTTAGGGTTAGGGTTTCCCCAGGAAAGATTGAGTAGCTAATAAAATTTTATATGCAATTTTGTTCTCTCCTTAAGTTTAAATGTACCAGGAAGAAAGTATCGTTGTGTAGCTGATAAAAGGGTGAGGGTGAGGGTGAGGGTGAGGGTGAGGGTGAGGGTGAGGGTGAGGGTGAGGGTGAGGGTGAGGGTGAGGGTGAGGGTGAGGGTGAGGGTTTCCCCAGGAAGGATTGTGTAGCTGATAAGATTATATATGTGATTTTGTTCTCTCCTTAAGTTGAAATGTACCAGGAAGATAATATCTTTGTGTATCTGATAAGAGTGAGAGCAGTAGGGTTAGGGTTTTTAGAGTTAGAGTTAGGGTTAGGGTTAGGGTTAGGGTTAGGGTTAGGGTTAGGGTTAGGGTTAGGGTTTCGGTTTCGGTTTCGGTTAGGGTTTCCCCAGGAAGGATTGTGTAGCTGAAAAGATTTTATATTTGATTTTGTTCTCTCCATAAGTTGAAATGTACCAGGAAGAAAGTATCTTTGTATAGCTGATAATAGTGAGAGCGGTTAGGGTTAGGGTTAGGGTTAGGGTTAGGGTTAGGGTTAGGGTTAGGGTTAGGGTTAGGGTTAGGGTTAGGGTTAGGGTTAGGGTTAGGGTTAGGGTTAGGGTTAGGGTTTCCCCAGGAAGGATTGAGTAGCTGATAAGATTACATATGCGATTTTATTCTCACCTTAAGTTTAATTGTACCAGGAAGATAGTATCTTTGTGTAGCTGATAAAAGTGAGAGCGTTAGGGTTAGGGTTAGGGTTAGGGTTAGGGTTAGGGTTAGGGTTAGGGTTAGGGTTAGGGTTTCCCCAGGAAGGATTGAGTAGCTGATAAGATTACATATGCGATTTTGTTCTCTCCTTAAAGGAGTAGTCCAGTGGTGATTCAGTGGTGAGCAACTTATCCCCTATCCTAAGGATAGGGGATAAGTTGCAGATCGCGGGGGGTCCGACCGCTGGGGCCCCCTGCGATCTCCTGTACGGAGCCCCGACAGCCCGCGGGAAGGGGGCGTGTCGACCTCCGCACGAGGCGGCGGCCGACACGCCCCCTCAATACAACTCTATGGCAGAGCCGAAGCGCTGCCTTCGGCAATCTCCGGCTCTGCCATAGAGATGTATTGAGGGGGCGTGTCGGCCGCCGCCTCGTGCGGGGGTCGACACCCGCTATCTCGGCGGAGAGCCGGGGCGCCGTACAGAGAGATCGCAGGGGGCCCCAGCGGTTGGACCCCCCGCAATCTCAAACTTATCCCCTATCCTTAGGATAGGGGATAAGTTTTTCACCACTGGACTACCCCTTTAAGTTTAAATGTACCAGGAAGATAGTATCTTTGTGTAGCTGATAAAAATGAGAGGGTTAGGGTTAGGGTTAGGGTTAGGGTTAGGGTTAGGGTTAGGGTTAGGGTTAGGGTTAGGGTTAGGGTTAGGGTTTCCCCAGGAAGGATTGGGTAGCTGATAAGATTATATATGTGATTTTGTTCTCTCCTTAAGTTGAAATGTACCAGGAAGATAATATCTTTGTATAGCTGATAATAGTGAGGGGAGTGGAAGGGTTACCCCAGGAAGGATTGTATAGCTGTTAAGATTTTAAGTGTGATTAGGTTCTCTCCTTAACTTGAAATGTACCAGGAAGATATTACCTTTGTGTAGCTGATAAGAGTGAGAGCAGTAGGGTTAGGGTTACCCCAGGAAGGATTGTGATTTGGTTCTCTCTTTAAGTTGAAATGTACCAGGAAGATAGTATCTTTGTATAGCTGATAAGAGTGAGAGCAGTTAGGGTTAGGGTTATCATTATCGTTAGGGTTTCCCCAGGAAAGATTGAGTAACTAATAAGATTTTATATGCAATTTTGTTCTCTCCTTAAGTTTAAATGTACCAGGAAGAAAGTATCATTGTGTAGCTGATAAAAGTGAGAGGGTTAGGGTTAGGGTTAGGGTTAGGGTTAGGGTTAGGGTTAGGGTTAGGGTTAGGGTTAGGGTTAGGGTTAGGGTTAGGGTTAGGGTTAGGGTTAGGGTTAGGGTTAGGGTTAGGGTTAGGGTTAGGGTTAGGGTTAGGGTTAGGGTTAGGGTTAGGGTTTCCCCAGGAAGGATTGTGTAGCTGATAAGATTATATATGTGATTTTGTTCTCTCCTTAAGTTGAAATGTACCAGGAAGATAATATCTTTGTGTATCTGATAAGAGTGAGAGCAGTAGGGTTAGGGTTAGGGTTGTGTAGCTGAAAAGATTTTATATTTGATTTTGTTCTCTCCTTAAGTTGAAATGTACCAGGAAGAAAGTATCTTTGTATAGCTGATAATAGTGAGGGGGGTGGAAGGGTTACCCCAGGAAGGATTGTATAGCTGTTAAGATTTTAATTGTGATTCGGTTCTCTCCTTAACTTGAAATGTACCAGGAAGATATTACCTTTGTGTAGGTGATAAGAGTGAGAGCAGTAGGGTTAGGGTTACCCCAGGAAGGATTGTGATTTGGTTCTCTCTTTAAGTTGAAATGTACCAGGAAGATAGTATCTTTGTATAGCTGATAAGAGTGAGAGCAGTTAGGGTTATCGTTTTCGTTAGGGTTAGGGTTTCCCCAGGAAAGATTGAGTAGCTAATAAGATTTTATATGCAATTTGGTTCTCTCCTTAAGTTTAAATGTACCAGGAAGAAAGTATCGTTGTGTAGCTGATAAAAGGGTTAGGGTTAGGGTTAGGGTTAGGGTTAGGGTTAGGGTTAGGGTTAGGGTTAGGGTTAGGGTTAGGGTTAGGGTTAGGGTTAGGGTTAGGGTTAGGGTTAGGGTTAGGGTTAGGGTTAGGGTTAGGGTTAGGGTTAGGGTTAGGGTTTCCCCAGGAAGGATTGTGTCGCTGGAAAGATTTTATATTTGATTTTGTTCTCTCCTTAAGTTGAAATGTACCAGGAAGATAGTATCTTTGTGTAGCTGATAAAAATGAGAGGGTTAAGGTTAGGGTTAGGGTTAGGGCTAGGGCTAGGGTTAGGGTTAGGGTTAGGGTTAGCGTTAGCGTTAGGGTTAGGGTTAGGGTTAGGGTTAGGGTTAGCGTTAGCGTTAGCGTTTCCCCAGGAAGGATTGTGTAGCTGATAAGATTATATATGTGATTTTGTTCTCTCCTTAAGTTGAAATGTACCAGGAAGATAATATCTTTGTGTATCTGATAAGAGAGAGAGCGGTTAGGGTTAGGGTTAGGGTTAGGGTTAGGGTTAGGGTTAGGGTTAGGGTTAGGGTTAGGGTTAGGGTTAGGGTTAGGGTTAGGGTTAGGGTTAGGGTTAGGGTTAGGGTTTCCCTAGGAAGGATTGGGTAGCTGATAAGATTATATATGTGATTTTGTTCTCTCCTTAAGTTGAAATGTACCAGGAAGATAATATCTTTGTGTATCTGATAAGAGTGAGAGCAGTAGGGTTAGGGTTAGGGTTGTGTAGCTGAAAAGATTTTATATTTGATTTTGTTCTCTCCTTAAGTTGAAATGTACCAGTAAGAAAGTATCTTTGTATAGCTGATAATAGTGAGGGGGGTGGAAGGGTTACCCCAGGAAGGATTGTATAGCTGTTAAGATTTTAATTGTGATTCGGTTCTCTCCTTAACTTGAAATGTACCAGGAAGATATTACCTTTGTGTAGCTGATAAGAGTGAGAGCAGTAGGGTTAGGGTTACCCCAGGAAGGATTGTGATTTGGTTCTCTCTTTAAGTTGAAATGTACCAGGAAGATAGTATCTTTGTATAGCTGATAAGAGTGAGAGCAGTTAGGGTTATCGTTTTCGTTAGGGTTAGGGTTTCCCCAGGAAAGATTGAGTAGCTAATAAGATTTTATATGCAATTTTGTTCTCTCCTTAAGTTTAAATGTACCAGGAAGAAAGTATCGTTGTGTAGCTGATAAAAGGGTTAGGGTTAGGGTTAGGGTTAGGGTTAGGGTTAGGGTTAGGGTTAGGGTTAGGGTTAGGGTTAGGGTTAGGGTTAGGGTTAGGGTTAGGGTTAGGGTTAGGGTTAGGGTTAGGGTTAGGGTTAGGGTTAGGGTTAGGGTTTCCCTAGGAAGGATTGGGTAGCTGATAAGATTATATATGTGATTTTGTTCTCTCCTTAAGTTGAAATGTACCAGGAAGATAATATCTTTGTGTATCTGATAAGAGTGAGAGCAGTAGGGTTAGGGTTAGGGTTGTGTAGCTGAAAAGATTTTATATTTGATTTTGTTCTCTCCTTAAGTTGAAATGTACCAGTAAGAAAGTATCTTTGTATAGCTGATAATAGTGAGGGGAGTGGAAGGGTTACCCCAGGAGGGATTGTATAGCTGTTAAGATTTTAAGTGTGATTTGGTTCTCTCCTTAACTTGAAATGTACCAGGAAGATATTACCTTTGTATAGCTGATAAGAGTGAGAGCAGTAGGGTTAGGGTTACCCCAGGAAGGATTGTGATTTGGTTCTCTCTTTAAGTTGAAATGTACCAGGAAGATAGTATCTTTGTATAGCTGATAAGAGTGAGAGCAGTTAGGGTTAGGGTTATCATTATCGTTAGGGTTTCCCCAGGAAGGATTGTGTAGCTGATAAGATTATATATGTGATTTTGTTCTCTCCTTAAGTTGAAATGTACCAGGAAGATAATATCTTTGTGTATCTGATAAGAGTGAGAGCAGTAGGGTTAGGGTTTTTAGAGTTAGAGTTAGAGTTAGGGTTAGGGTTAGGGTTAGGGTTTCCCCAGGAAAGATTGAGTAGCTGATAAGATTTTATAAGCAATTTTGTTCTCTCCTTAAGTTTAAATGTACCAGGAAGAAAGTATCTTTTTGTAGCTGATAATAGTGAGAGCGGTTAGGGTTAGGGTTAGGGTTAGGGTTAGGGTTAGGGTTAGGGTTAGGGTTAGGGTTAGGGTTAGGGTTAGGGTTAGGGTTAGGGTTAGGGTTAGGGTTAGGGTTAGGGTTAGGGTTAGGGTTAGGGTTAGGGTTAGGGTTAGGGTTTCCCTAGGAAGGATTGGGTAGCTGATAAGATTATATATGTGATTTTGTTCTCTCCTTAAGTTGAAATGTACCAGGAAGATAATATCTTTGTGTATCTGATAAGAGTGAGAGCAGTAGGGTTAGGGTTAGGGTTGTGTAGCTGAAAAGATTTTATATTTGATTTTGTTCTCTCCTTAAGTTGAAATGTACCAGTAAGAAAGTATCTTTGTATAGCTGATAATAGTGAGGGGAGTGGAAGGGTTACCCCAGGAGGGATTGTATAGCTGTTAAGATTTTAAGTGTGATTTGGTTCTCTCCTTAACTTGAAATGTACCAGGAAGATATTACCTTTGTGTAGCTGATAAGAGTGAGAGCAGTAGGGTTAGGGTTACCCCAGGAAGGATTGTGATTATGTTCTCTCTTTAAGTTGAAATGTACCAGGAAGATAGTATCTTTTTATAGCTGATAAGAGTGAGAGCAGTTAGGGTTAGGGTTATCATTATCGTTAGGGTTTTCCCCAGGAAAGATTGAGTAGCTAATAAGATTTTATATGCAATTTTGTTCTCTCCTTAAGTTTAAATGTACCAGGAAGAAAGTATCGTTGTGTTTCTGATAAAAGGGTTAGGGTTAGGGTTAGGGTTATATATGTGATTTTGTTCTCTCCTTAAGTTGAAATGTACCAGGAAGATAATATCTTTGTGTATCTGATAAGAGTGAGAGCAGTAGGGTTAGGGTTTTTAGAGTTAGAGTTAGGGTTAGGGTTAGGGTTTCCCCAGGAAAGATTGAGTAGCTGATAAGATTTTATAAGCAATTTTGTTCTCTCCTTAAGTTTAAATGTACCAGGAAGAAAGTATCTTTTTGTAGCTGATAAAAGTGAAAGAGTTAGAGTTAGAGTTTAGAGTTAGAGTTAGAGTTAGAGTTAGAGTTAGAGTTAGAGTTAGAGTTAGAGTTAGAGTTAGAGTTAGAGTTAGAGTTAGAGTTAGAGTTAGAGTTAGAGTTTTAGAGTTAGAGTTAGAGTTTTAGAGTTAGGGTTAGGGTTAGGGTTTCCCCAGGAAGGATTGTGTAGCTGAAAAGATTTTATATTTGATTTTGTTCTCTCCATAAGTTGAAATGTACCAGGAAGAAAGTATCTTTGTATAGCTGATAATAGTGAGAGGGGTTAGGGTTAGGGTTAGGGTTAGGGTTAGGGTTAGGGTTAGGGTTAGGGTTAGGGTTAGGGTTAGGGTTAGGGTTAGGGTTAGGGTTAGGGTTAGGGTTAGGGTTAGGGTTAGGGTTTCCCCAGGAAGGATTGAGTAGCTGATAAGATTACATATGCGATTTTGTTCTCTCCTTAAAGGAGTAGTCCAGTGGTGATTCAGTGGTGAGCAACTTATCCCCTATCCTAAGGATAGGGGATAAGTTGCAGATCGCGGGGGGTCCGACCTCTGGGGCACCCTGCGATCTCCTGTATGGAGCCCGACAGCCCGCGGGAAGGGGCGTGTCGACCTCCGCACGAGGCGGCGGCCGACACGCCCCCTCAATACAACTCTATGGCAGAGCCGAAGCGCTGCCTTCGGCAATCTCCGGCTCTGCCATAGAGATGTATTGAGGGGGCGTGTCGGCCGCCGCCTCGTGCGGGGGTCGACACCCGCTATCTCGGCGGAGAGCCGGGGCCCCGTACAGAGAGATCGCAGGGATAGGGGTTAAGTTTTTCACCACTGGACTACCCCTTTAAGTTTAAATGTACCAGGAAGATAGTATCTTTGTGTAGCTGATTAAAATGAGAGGGTTAGGGTTAGGGTTAGGGTTAGGGTTAGGGTTAGGGTTAGGGTTAGGGTTAGGGTTAGGGTTAGGGTTTCCCCAGGAAGGATTGGGTAGCTGATAAGATTATATATGTGATTTTGTTCTCTCCTTAAGTTGAAATGTACCAGGAAGATAATATCTTTGTGTATCTGATAAGAGTGAGAGCAGTAGGGTTAGGGTTAGGGTTGTGTAGCTGAAAAGATTTTATATTTGATTTTGTTCTCTCCTTAAGTTGAAATGTACCAGTAAGAAAGTATCTTTGTATAGCTGATTATAGTGAGGGGAGTGGAAGGGTTACCCCAGGAGGGATTGTATAGCTGTTAAGATTTTAAGTGTGATTTGGTTCTCTCCTTAACTTGAAATGTACCAGGAAGATATTACCTTTGTGTAGCTGATAAGAGTGAGAGCAGTAGGGTTAGGGTTACCCCAGGAAGGATTGTGATTTGGTTCTCTCTTTAAGTTGAAATGTACCAGGAAGATAGTATCTTTGCATAGCTGATAAGAGTGAGAGCAGTTAGGGTTAGGGTTATCATTATCGTTAGGGTTTCCCCAGGAAAGATTGAGTAGCTAATAAGATTTTATATGCAATTTTGTTCTCTCCTTAAGTTTAAATGTACCAGGAAGAAAGTATCATTGTGTAGCTGATAAAAGTGAGAGGGTTAGGGTTAGGGTTAGGGTTAGGGTTAGGGTTAGGGTTAGGGTTAGGGTTAGGGTTAGGGTTAGGGTTAGGGTTAGGGTTAGGGTTAGGGTTAGGGTTAGGGTTAGGGTTAGGGTTAGGGTTAGGGTTAGGGTTTCCCCAGGAAGGATTGTGTAGCTGAAAAGATTTTATATTTGATTTTGTTCTCTCCTTAAGTTGAAATGTACCAGGAAGATAGTATCTTTGTGTAGCTGATAAAAATGAGAGGGTTAGGGTTAGGGTTAGGGTTAGGGTTAGGGTTAGGGTTAGGGTTAGGGTTAGGGTTAGGGTTAGGGTTAGGGTTAGGGTTAGGGTTAGGGTTAGGGTTAGGGTTAGGGTTAGGGTTAGGGTTAGCGTTTTTCCCCAGGAAGGATTGTGTAGCTGATAAGATTATATATGTGATTTTGTTCTCTCCTTAAGTTGAAATGTACCAGGAAGATAATATCTTTGTGTATCTGATAAGAGTGAGAGCGGTTAGGGTTAGGGTTAGGGTTAGGGTTAGGGTTAGGGTTAGGGTTAGGGTTAGGGTTAGGGTTAGGGTTAGGGTTAGGGTTAGGGTTAGGGTTAGGGTTAGGGTTAGGGTTAGGGTTTCCCCAGGAAGGATTGTGTAACTGATAAGATTATATATGTGAGTTTGTTCTCTCCTTAAGTTGAAATGTACCAGGAAGATAATATCTTTGTGTATCTGATGAGTGAGAGCAGTAGGGTTAGGGTTAGGGTTGTGTAGCTGAAAAGATTTTACATTTGATTTTGTTCTCTCCTTAAGTTGAAATGTACCAGTAAGAAAGTATCTTTGTATAGCTGATAATAGTGAGGGGAGTGGAAGGGTTACCCCAGGAGGGATTGTATAGCTGTTAAGATTTTAAGTGTGATTTGGTTCTTTCCTTAACTTGAAATGTACCAGAAAGATATTACCTTTGTGTAGCTGATAATAGTGAGAGCAGTAGGGTTAGGGTTACCCCAGGAAGGATTGTGATTTGGTTCTCTCTTTAAGTTGAAATGTACCAGGAAGATAGTATCTTTGTATAGCTGATAAGAGTGAGAGCAGTTAGGGTTAGGGTTATCATTATCGTTAGGGTTTCCCCAGGAAAGATTGAGTAGCTAATAAGATTTTATATGCAATTTTGTTCTCTCCTTAAGTTTAAATGTACCAGGAAGAAAGTATCATTGTGTAGCTGATAAAAGTGAGAGGGTTAGGGTTAGGGTTAGGGTTAGGGTTAGGGTTAGGGTTAGGTTTAGGGTTAGGGTTAGGGTTAGGGTTAGGGTTAGGGTTAGGGTTAGGGTTAGGGTTAGGGTTAGGGTTTCCCCAGGAAGGATTGTGTAGCTGATAAGATTATATATGTGATTTTGTTCTCTCCTTAAGTTGAAATGTACCAGGAAGATAATATCTTTGTGTATCTGATAAGAGTGAGAGCAGTAGGGTTAGGGTTTTTAGAGTTAGGGTTAGGGTTAGGGTTTCCCCAGGAAAGATTGAGTAGCTGATAAGATTTTATAAGCAATTTTGTTCTCTCCTTAAGTTTAAATGTACCAGGAAGAAAGTATATTTTTGTAGCTGATAAAAGTGAAAGGGTTAGGGTTAGGGTTAGGGTTAGGGTTAGGGTTAGGGTTAGGGTTAGGGTTAGGGTTAGGGTTAGGGTTAGGGTTAGGGTTAGGGTTAGGGTTAGGGTTAGGGTTAGGGTTAGGGTTAGGGTTTCCCCAGGAAGGATTGTGTAGCTGAAAAGATTTTATATTTGATTTTGTTCTCTCCATAAGTTGAAATGTACCAGGAAGAAAGTATCTTTGTATAGCTGATAATAGTGAGAGCGGTTAGGGTTAGGGTTAGGGTTAGGGTTAGGGTTAGGGTTAGGGTTAGGGTTAGGGTTAGGGTTAGGGTTAGGGTTAGGGTTAGGGTTAGGGTTAGGGTTAGGGTTAGGGTTAGGGTTAGGGTTTCCCCAGGAAGGATTGTGTAGCTGAAAAGATTTTATATTTGATTTTGTTCTCTCCTTAAGTTGAAATGTACCAGGAAGATAGTATCTTTGTGTAGCTGATAAAAATGAGAGGGTTAGGGTTAGGGTTAGGGTTAGGGTTAGGGTTAGGGTTAGGGTTAGGGTTAGGGTTAGGGTTAGGGTTAGGGTTAGGGTTAGGGTTAGGGTTAGGGTTAGGGTTAGGGTTAGGGTTAGGGTTAGGGTTTCCCCAGGAAGGATTGTGTAGCTGATAAGAGTGAGAGCAGTAGGGTTAGGGTGAGGGTTAGGGTTGTGTAGCTGAAAAGATTTTATATTTGATTTTGTTCTCTCCTTAAGTTGAAATGTACCAGTAAGAAAGTATCTTTGTATAGCTGATAATAGTGAGGGGGGTGGAAGGGTTACCCCAGGAAGGATTGTATAGCTGTTAAGATTTTAAGTGTGATTTGGTTCTCTCCTTAACTTGAAATGTACCAGAAAGATATTACCTTTGTGTAGCTGATAAGAGTGAGAGCAGTTAGGGTTATCATTATTGTTAGGGTTTCCCCAGGAAGGATTGTGATTTGGTTCTCTCTTTAAGTTGAAATGTACCAGGAAGATAGTATCTTTGTATAGCTGATAAGAGTGAGAGCAGTTAGGGTTATCATTATCGTTAGGGTTAGGGTTACCCCAGGAAGGATTGTGATTTGGTTCTCTCTTTAAGTTGAAATGTACCAGGAAGATAGTATCTTTGTATAGCTGGTAAGAGTGAGAGCAGTTAGGGTTATCATTATCGTTAGGGTTAGGGTTTCCCCAGGAAAGATTGAGCAGCTAATAAGATTTTATATGCAATTTTGTTCTCTCCTTAAGTTTAAATGTACCAGGAAGAAAGTATCTTTGTGTAGCTGATAAAAGTGAGAGGGTTAGGGTTAGGGTTAGGGTTAGGGTTAGGGTTAGGGTTAGGGTTAGGGTTAGGGTTAGGGTTAGGGTTAGGGTTAGGGTTAGGGTTAGGGTTAGGGTTAGGGTTAGGGTTAGGGTTAGGGTTAGGGTTAGGGTTAGGGTTAGGGTTAGCGTTAGCGTTAGCGTTTCCCCAGGAAGGATTGTGTAGCTGATAAGATTACATATGTGATTTTGTTCTCTCCTTAAGTTGAAATGTACCAGGAAGATAATATCTTTGTGTATCTGATAAGAGAGAGAGCGGTTAGGGTTAGGGTTAGGGTTAGGGTTAGGGTTAGGGTTAGGGTTAGGGTTAGGGTTAGGGTTAGGGTTAGGGTTAGGGTTAGGGTTAGGGTTAGGGTTAGGGTTAGGGTTAGGGTTAGGGTTAGGGTTAGGGTTTCCCCAGGAAGGATTGTGTAGCTGATAAGATTATATATGTGATTTTGTTCTCTCCTTAAGTTGAAATGTACCAGGAAGATAATATCTTTGTGTATCTGATGAGTGAGAGCAGTAGGGTTAGGGTTAGGGTTGTGTAGCTGAAAAGATTTTATATTTGATTTTGTTCTCTCCTTAAGTTGAAATGTACCAGTAAGAAAGTATCTTTGTATAGCTGATAATAGTGAGGGGAGTGGAAGGGTTACCCCAGGAGGGATTGTATAGCTGTTAAGATTTTAAGTGTGATTTGGTTCTCTCCTTAACTTGAAATGTACCAGGAAGATAATACCTTTGTGTAGCTGATAAGAGTGAGAGCAGTAGGGTTAGGGTTACCCCAGGAAGGATTGTGATTTGGTTCTCTCCTTAAGTTGAAATGTACCAGGAAGATAGTATCTTTGTATAGCTGATAAGAGTGAGAGCAGTTAGGGTTAGGGTTATCATTATCGTTAGGGTTTCCCCAGGAAAGATTGAGTAGCTAATAAGATTTTATATGCAATTTTGTTCTCTCCTTAAGTTTAAATGTACCAGGAAGAAAGTATCATTGTGTAGCTGATAAAAGTGAGAGGGTTAGGGTTAGGGTTAGGGTTAGGGTTAGGGTTAGGGTTAGGGTTAGGGTTAGGGTTAGGGTTAGGGTTAGGGTTAGGGTTAGGGTTAGGGTTAGGGTTAGGGTTAGGGTTAGGGTTAGGGTTAGGGTTAGGGTTAGGGTTTCCCCAGGAAGGATTGTGTAGCTGATAAGATTATATATGTGATTTTGTTCTCTCCTTAAGTTGAAATGTACCAGGAAGATAATATCTTTGTGTATCTGATAAGAGTGAGAGCAGTAGGGTTAGGATTTTTAGAGTTAGGGTTAGGGTTTCCCCAGGAAAGATTGAGTAGCTGATAAGATTTTATAAGCAATTTTGTTCTCTCCTTAAGTTTAAATGTACCAGGAAGAAAGTATCTTTTTGTAGCTGATAAAAGTGAAAGGGTTAGGGTTAGGGTTAGGGTTAGGGTTAGGGTTAGGGTTAGGGTTAGGGTTAGGGTTAGGGTTAGGGTTAGGGTTAGGGTTAGGGTTAGGGTTAGGGTTAGGGTTAGGGTTAGGGTCTCCCCAGGAAGGATTGTGTAGCTGAAAAGATTTTATATTTGATTTTGTTCTCTCCATAAGTTGAAATGTACCAGGAAGAAAGTATCTTTATATAGCTGATAATAGTGAGAGCGGTTAGGGTTAGGGTTAGGGTTAGGGTTAGGGTTAGGGTTAGGGTTAGGGTTAGGGTTAGGGTTAGGGTTAGGGTTAGGGTTTCCCCAGGAAGGATTGAGTAGCTGATAAGATTACATATGCGATTTTATTCTCACCTTAAAATTAAATGTACCAGGAAGATAGTATCTTTGTGTAGCTGATAAAAGTGAGAGCGTTAGGGTTAGGGTTAGGGTTAGGGTTAGGGTTTCCCCAGGAAGGATTGTGTAGCTGAAAAGATTTTATATTTGATTTTGTTCTCTCCTTAAGTTGAAATGTACCAGGAAGATAGTATCTTTGTGTAGCTGATAAAAATGAGAGGGTTAGGGTTAGGGTTAGGGTTAGGGTTAGGGTTAGGGTTAGGGTTAGGGTTAGGGTTAGGGTTAGGGTTAGGGTTAGGGTTAGGGTTAGGGTTAGGGTTAGCGTTAGCGTTAACGTTAGCGTTTTTCCCCAGGAAGGATTGTGTAGCTGATAAGATTATATATGTGATTTTGTTCTCTCCTTAAGTTGAAATGTACCAGGAAGATAATATCTTTGTGTATCTGATAAGAGTGAGAGCGGTTAGGGTTAGGGTTAGGGTTAGGGTTAGGGTTAGGGTTAGGGTTAGGGTTAGGGTTAGGGTTAGGGTTAGGGTTAGGGTTAGGGTTAGGGTTAGGGTTAGGGTTAGGGTTAGGGTTAGGGTTAGGGTTAGGGTTAGGGTTTCCCCAGGAAGGATTGTGTAGCTGATAAGATTATATATGTGATTTTGTTCTCTCCTTAAGTTGAAATGTACCAGGAAGATAATATCTTTGTGTATCTGATGAGTGAGAGCAGTAGGGTTAGGGTTAGGGTTGTGTAGCTGAAAAGATTTTATATTTGATTTTGTTCTCTCCTTAAGTTGAAATGTACCAGTAAGAAAGTATCTTTGTATAGCTGATAATAGTGAGGGGAGTGGAAGGGTTACCCCAGGAGGGATTGCATAGCTGTTAAGATTTTAAGTGTGATTTGGTTCTCTCCTTAACTTGAAATGTACCAGGAAGATATTACCTTTGTGTAGCTGATAAGAGTGAGAGCAGTAGGGTTAGGGTTACCCCAGGAAGGATTGTGATTTGGTTCTCTCTTTAAGTTGAAATGTACCAGGAAGATAGTATCTTTGTATAGCTGATAAGAGTGAGAGCAGTTAGGGTTAGGGTTATCATTATCGTTAGGGTTTCCCCAGGAAAGATTGAGTAGCTAATAAGATTTTATATGCAATTTTGTTCTCTACTTAAGTTTAAATGTACCAGGAAGAAAGTATCATTGTGTAGCTGATAAAAGTGAGAGGGTTAGGGTTAGGGTTAGGGTTAGGGTTAGGGTTAGGGTTAGGGTTAGGGTTAGGGTTAGGGTTAGGGTTAGGGTTAGGGTTAGGGTTAGGGTTAGGGTTAGGGTTAGGGTTAGGGTTTCGGTTTCCCCAGGAAGGATTGTGTAGCTGATAAGATTATATATGTGATTTTGTTCTCTCCTTAAGTTAAAATGTACCAGGAAGATAATATCTTTGTGTATCTGATAAGAGTGAGAGCAGTAGGGTTAGGGTTAGGGTTGTGTAGCTGAAAAGATTTTATATTTGATTTTGTTCTCTCCTTAAGTTGAAATGTACCAGGAAGAAAGTATCTTTGTATAGCTGATAATAGTGAGGGGGGTGGAAGGGTTACCCCAGGAAGGATTGTATAGCTGTTAAGATTTTAAGTGTGATTCGGTTCTCTCCTTAACTTGAAATGTACCAGGAAGATATTACCTTTGTGTAGCTGATAAGAGTGAGAGCAGTAGGGTTAGGGTTACCCCAGGAAGGATTGTGATTTGGTTCTCTCTTTAAGTTGAAATGTACCAGGAAGATAGTATCTTTGTATAGCTGATAAGAGTGAGAGCAGTTAGGGTTATCGTTATCGTTAGGGTTAGGGTTTCCCCAGGAAAGATTGAGTAGCTAATAAAATTTTATATGCAATTTTGTTCTCTCCTTAAGTTTAAATGTACCAGGAAGAAAGTATCGTTGTGTAGCTGATAAAAGGGTGAGGGTGAGGGTGAGGGTGAGGGTGAGGGTGAGGGTGAGGGTGAGGGTGAGGGTGAGGGTGAGGGTTTCCCCAGGAAGGATTGTGTAGCTGATAAGATTATATATGTGATTTTGTTCTCTCCTTAAGTTGAAATGTACCAGGAAGATAATATCTTTGTGTATCTGATAAGAGTGAGAGCAGTAGGGTTAGGGTTTTTAGAGTTAGAGTTAGGGTTAGGGTTAGGGTTAGGGTTAGGGTTAGGGTTAGGGTTTCGGTTTCGGTTAGGGTTTCCCCAGGAAGGATTGTGTAGCTGAAAAGATTTTATATTTGATTTTGTTCTCTCCATAAGTTGAAATGTACCAGGAAGAAAGTATCTTTGTATAGCTGATAATAGTGAGAGCGGTTAGGGTTAGGGTTAGGGTTAGGGTTAGGGTTAGGGTTAGGGTTAGGGTTAGGGTTAGGGTTAGGGTTAGGGTTAGGGTTAGGGTTAGGGTTAGGGTTAGGGTTAGGGTTAGGGTTAGGGTTAGGGTTAGGGTTTCCCCAGGAAGGATTGAGTAGCTGATAAGATTACATATGCGATTTTATTCTCACCTTAAGTTTAATTGTACCAGGAAGATAGTATCTTTGTGTAGCTGATAAAAGTGAGAGCGTTAGGGTTAGGGTTAGGGTTAGGGTTAGGGTTAGGGTTAGGGTTAGGGTTAGGGTTAGGGTTAGGGTTAGGGTTAGGGTTAGGGTTTCCCCAGGAAGGATTGAGTAGCTGATAAGATTACATATGCGATTTTGTTCTCTCCTTAAAGGAGTAGTCCAGTGGTGATTCAGTGGTGAGCAACTTATCCCCTATCCTAAGGATAGGGGATAAGTTGCAGATCGCGGGGGGTCCGACCGCTGGGGCCCCCTGCGATCTCCTGTACGGAGCCCCGACAGCCCGCGGGAAGGGGGCGTGTCGACCTCCGCACGAGGCGGCGGCCGACACGCCCCCTCAATACAACTCTATGGCAGAGCCGAAGCGCTGCCTTCGGCAATCTCCGGCTCTGCCATAGAGATGTATTGAGGGGGCGTGTCGGCCGCCGCCTCGTGCGGGGGTCGACACCCGCTATCTCGGCGGAGAGCCGGGGCGCCGTACAGAGAGATCGCAGGGGGCCCCAGCGGTTGGACCCCCCGCAATCTCAAACTTATCCCCTATCCTTAGGATAGGGGATAAGTTTTTCACCACTGGACTACCCCTTTAAGTTTAAATGTACCAGGAAGATAGTATCTTTGTGTAGCTGATAAAAATGAGAGGGTTAGGGTTAGGGTTAGGGTTAGGGTTAGGGTTAGGGTTTCCCCAGGAAGGATTGGGTAGCTGATAAGATTATATATGTGATTTTGTTCTCTCCTTAAGTTGAAATGTACCAGGAAGATAATATCTTTGTATAGCTGATAATAGTGAGGGGAGTGGAAGGGTTACCCCAGGAAGGATTGTATAGCTGTTAAGATTTTAAGTGTGATTAGGTTCTCTCCTTAACTTGAAATGTACCAGGAAGATATTACCTTTGTGTAGCTGATAAGAGGGAGAGCAGTAGGGTTAGGGTTACCCCAGGAAGGATTGTGATTTGGTTCTCTCTTTAAGTTGAAATGTACCAGGAAGATAGTATCTTTGTATAGCTGATAAGAGTGAGAGCAGTTAGGGTTAGGGTTATCATTATCGTTAGGGTTTCCCCAGGAAAGATTGAGTAACTAATAAGATTTTATATGCAATTTTGTTCTCTCCTTAAGTTTAAATGTACCAGGAAGAAAGTATCATTGTGTAGCTGATAAAAGTGAGAGGGTTAGGGTTAGGGTTAGGGTTAGGGTTAGGGTTAGGGTTAGGGTTAGGGTTAGGGTTAGGGTTAGGGTTAGGGTTAGGGTTAGGGTTAGGGTTAGGGTTAGGGTTAGGGTTAGGGTTAGGGTTAGGGTTAGGGTTAGGGTTAGGGTTAGGGTTTCCCCAGGAAGGATTGTGTAGCTGATAAGATTATATATGTGATTTTGTTCTCTCCTTAAGTTGAAATGTACCAGGAAGATAATATCTTTGTGTATCTGATAAGAGTGAGAGCAGTAGGGTTAGGGTTAGGGTTGTGTAGCTGAAAAGATTTTATATTTGATTTTGTTCTCTCCTTAAGTTGAAATGTACCAGGAAGAAAGTATCTTTGTATAGCTGATAATAGTGAGGGGGGTGGAAGGGTTACCCCAGGAAGGATTGTATAGCTGTTAAGATTTTAATTGTGATTCGGTTCTCTCCTTAACTTGAAATGTACCAGGAAGATATTACCTTTGTGTAGGTGATAAGAGTGAGAGCAGTAGGGTTAGGGTTACCCCAGGAAGGATTGTGATTTGGTTCTCTCTTTAAGTTGAAATGTACCAGGAAGATAGTATCTTTGTATAGCTGATAAGAGTGAGAGCAGTTAGGGTTATCGTTTTCGTTAGGGTTAGGGTTTCCCCAGGAAAGATTGAGTAGCTAATAAGATTTTATATGCAATTTGGTTCTCTCCTTAAGTTTAAATGTACCAGGAAGAAAGTATCGTTGTGTAGCTGATAAAAGGGTTAGGGTTAGGGTTAGGGTTAGGGTTAGGGTTAGGGTTAGGGTTAGGGTTAGGGTTAGGGTTAGGGTTAGGGTTAGGGTTAGGGTTAGGGTTAGGGTTAGGGTTAGGGTTAGGGTTAGGGTTAGGGTTAGGGTTTCCCCAGGAAGGATTGTGTCGCTGGAAAGATTTTATATTTGATTTTGTTCTCTCCTTAAGTTGAAATGTACCAGGAAGATAGTATCTTTGTGTAGCTGATAAAAATGAGAGGGTTAAGGTTAGGGTTAGGGTTAGGGCTAGGGCTAGGGTTAGGGTTAGGGTTAGGGTTAGGGTTAGGGTTAGGGTTAGCGTTAGCGTTAGGGTTAGGGTTAGGGTTAGGGTTAGGGTTAGCGTTAGCGTTAGCGTTTCCCCAGGAAGGATTGTGTAGCTGATAAGATTATATATGTGATTTTGTTCTCTCCTTAAGTTGAAATGTACCAGGAAGATAATATCTTTGTGTATCTGATAAGAGAGAGAGCGGTTAGGGTTAGGGTTAGGGTTAGGGTTAGGGTTAGGGTTAGGGTTAGGGTTAGGGTTAGGGTTAGGGTTAGGGTTAGGGTTAGGGTTAGGGTTAGGGTTAGGGTTAGGGTTAGGGTTAGGGTTAGGGTTAGGGTTTCACCAAGAAGGATTGTGTAGCTGATAAGATTATATATGTGATTTTGTTCTCTCCTTAAGTTGAAATGTACCCGGAAGATAATATCTTTGTGTATCTGATGAGTGAGAGTAGTAGGGTTAGGGTTAGGGTTGTGTAGCTGAAAAGATTTTATATTTGATTTTGTTCTCTCCTTAAGTTGAAATGTACCAGTAAGAAAGTATCTTTGTATAGCTGATAATAGTGAGGGGAGTGGAAGGGTTACCCCAGGAGGGATTGTATAGCTGTTAAGATTTTAAGTGTGATTTGGTTCTCTCCTTAACTTGAAATGTACCAGGAAGATATTACCTTTGTGTAGCTGATAAGAGTGAGAGCAGTAGGGTTAGGGTTACCCCAGGAAGGATTGTGATTTGGTTCTCTCTTTAAGTTGAAATGTACCAGGAAGATAGTATCTTTGTATAGCTGATAAGAGTGAGAGCAGTTAGGGTTAGGGTTATCATTATCGTTAGGGTTTCCCCAGGAAAGATTGAGTAGCTAATAAGATTTTATATGCAATTTTGTTCTCTCCTTAAGTTTAAATGTACCAGGAAGAAAGTATCATTGTGTAGCTGATAAAAGTGAGAGGGTTAGGGTTAGGGTTAGGGTTAGGGTTAGGGTTAGGGTTAGGGTTAGGGTTAGGGTTAGGGTTAGGGTTAGGGTTAGGGTTAGGGTTAGGGTTAGGGTTAGGGTTAGGGTTAGGGTTAGGGTTAGGGTTAGGGTTAGGGTTAGGGTTAGGGTTAGGGTTTCCCCAGGAAGGATTGAGTAGCTGATAAGATTACATATGCAATTTTGTTCTCTCCTTAAAGGAGTAGTCCAGTGGTGATTCAGTGGTGAGCAACTTATCCCCTATCCTAAGGATAGGGGATAAGTTGCAGATCGCGGGGGGTCCGACCGCTGGGGCCCCCTGCGATCTCCTGTACGGAGCCCCGACAGCCCGCGGGAAGGGGGCGTGTCGACCTCCGCACGAGGCGGCGGCCGACACGCCCCCTCAATACAACTCTATGGCAGAGCCGAAGCGCTGCCTTCGGCAATCTCCGGCTCTGCCATAGAGATGTATTGAGGGGGCGTGTCGGCCGCCACCTCGTGCGGGGGTCGACACCCGCTATCTCGGCGGAGAGCCGGGGCGCCGTACAGAGAGATCGCAGGGGGCCCCAGCGGTTGGACCCCCCGCAATCTCAAACTTATCCCCTATCCTTAGGATAGGGGATAAGTTTTTCACCACTGGACTACCCCTTTAAGTTTAAATGTACCAGGAAGATAGTATCTTTGTGTAGCTGATAAAAATGAGAGG
Organism: Hyla sarda; assembly: GCF_029499605.1. Lineage (NCBI taxonomy): Eukaryota > Metazoa > Chordata > Amphibia > Anura > Hylidae > Hyla > Hyla sarda. The sequence continues at coordinate 115,692,584 of NC_079198.1, read as the reverse complement.
GTTAGGGTTAGGGTTAGGGTTAGGGTTAGGGTTAGGGTTAGGGTTAGGGTTAGGGTTTCCCCAGGAAGGATTGGGTAGCTGATAAGATTATATATGTGATTTTGTTCTCTCCTTAAGTTGAAATGTACCAGGAAGATAATATCTTTGTATAGCTGATAAGAGTGAGGGGAGTGGAAGGGTTACCCCAGGAAGGATTGTATAGCTGTTAAGATTTTAAGTGTGATTTGGTTCTCTCCTTAACTTGAAATGTACCAGGAAGATATTACCTTTGTGTAGCTGATAAGAGTGAGAGCAGTAGGGTTAGGATTACCCCAGGAAGGATTGTGATTTGGTTCTCTCTTTAAGTTGAAATGTACCAGGAAGATAGTATCTTTGTATAGCTGATAAGAGTGAGAGCAGTTAGGGTTAGGGTTATCATTATCGTTAGGGTTTCCCCAGGAAAGATTGAATAGCTAATAAGATTTTATATGCAATTTTGTTCTCTCCTTAAGTTTAAATGTACCAGGAAGAAAGTATCATTGTGTAGCTGATAAAAGTGAGAGGGTGAGGGTGAGGGTGAGGGTGAGGGTGAGGGTGAGGGTGAGGGTGAGGGTGAGGGTGAGGGTGAGGGTGAGGGTGAGGGTGAGGGTGAGGGTGAGGGTGAGGGTGAGGGTGAGGGTGAGGGTTTCCCCAGGAAGGATTGTGTAGCTGATAAGATTATATATGTGATTTTGTTCTCTCCTTAAGTTGAAATGTACCAGGAAGATAATATCTTTGTCTATCTGATAAGAGTGAGAGCAGTAGGGTTAGGGTTAGGGTTGTGTAGCTGAAAAGATTTTATATTTGATTTTGTTCTCTCCTTAAGTTGAAATGTACCAGGAAGAAAGTATCTTTGTATAGCTGATAATAGTGAGGGGGGTGGAAGGGTTACCCCAGGAAGGATTGTATAGCTGTTAAGATTTTAATTGTGATTCGGTTCTCTCCTTAACTTGAAATGTACCAGGAAGATATTACCTTTGTGTAGCTGATAAGAGTGAGAGCAGTAGGGTTAGGGTTACCCCAGGAAGGATTGTGATTTGGTTCTCTCTTTAAGTTGAAATGTACCAGGAAGATAGTATCTTTGTATAGCTGATAAGAGTGAGAGCAGTTAGGGTTATCGTTTTCGTTAGGGTTAGGGTTTCCCCAGGAAAGATTGAGTAGCTAATAAGATTTTATATGCAATTTTGTTCTCTCCTTAAGTTTAAATGTACCAGGAAGAAAGTATCGTTGTGTAGCTGATAAAAGGGTTAGGGTTAGGGTTAGGGTTAGGGTTAGGGTTAGGGTTAGGGTTAGGGTTAGGGTTAGGGTTAGGGTTAGGGTTAGGGTTAGGGTTAGGGTTAGGGTTAGGGTTAGGGTTAGGGTTAGGGTTTCCCCAGGAAGGATTGTGTCGCTGGAAAGATTTTATATTTGATTTTGTTCTCTCCTTAAGTTGAAATGTACCAGGAAGATAGTATCTTTGTGTAGCTGATAAAAATGAGAGGGTTAAGGTTAGGGTTAGGGTTAGGGTTAGGGTTAGGGTTAGGGTTAGGGTTAGGGTTAGGGTTAGGGTTAGGGTTAGGGTTAGGGTTAGGGTTAGGGTTAGGGTTAGGGTTAGGGTTAGGGTTAGGGTTAGGGTTAGGGTTTCCCTAGGAAGGATTGGGTAGCTGATAAGATTATATATGTGATTTTGTTCTCTCCTTAAGTTGAAATGTACCAGGAAGATAATATCTTTGTGTATCTGATAAGAGTGAGAGCAGTAGGGTTAGGGTTAGGGTTGTGTAGCTGAAAAGATTTTATATTTGATTTTGTTCTCTCCTTAAGTTGAAATGTACCAGTAAGAAAGTATCTTTGTATAGCTGATAATAGTGAGGGGGGTGGAAGGGTTACCCCAGGAAGGATTGTATAGCTGTTAAGATTTTAATTGTGATTCGGTTCTCTCCTTAACTTGAAATGTACCAGGAAGATATTACCTTTGTGTAGCTGATAAGAGTGAGAGCAGTAGGGTTAGGGTTACCCCAGGAAGGATTGTGATTTGGTTCTCTCTTTAAGTTGAAATGTACCAGGAAGATAGTATCTTTGTATAGCTGATAAGAGTGAGAGCAGTTAGGGTTATCGTTTTCGTTAGGGTTAGGGTTTCCCCAGGAAAGATTGAGTAGCTAATAAGATTTTATATGCAATTTTGTTCTCTCCTTAAGTTTAAATGTACCAGGAAGAAAGTATCGTTGTGTAGCTGATAAAAGGGTTAGGGTTAGGGTTAGGGTTAGGGTTAGGGTTAGGGTTAGGGTTAGGGTTAGGGTTAGGGTTAGGGTTAGGGTTAGGGTTAGGGTTAGGGTTAGGGTTAGGGTTAGGGTTAGGGTTAGGGTTAGGGTTAGGGTTAGGGTTTCCCTAGGAAGGATTGGGTAGCTGATAAGATTATATATGTGATTTTGTTCTCTCCTTAAGTTGAAATGTACCAGGAAGATAATATCTTTGTGTATCTGATAAGAGTGAGAGCAGTAGGGTTAGGGTTAGGGTTGTGTAGCTGAAAAGATTTTATATTTGATTTTGTTCTCTCCTTAAGTTGAAATGTACCAGTAAGAAAGTATCTTTGTATAGCTGATAATAGTGAGGGGAGTGGAAGGGTTACCCCAGGAGGGATTGTATAGCTGTTAAGATTTTAAGTGTGATTTGGTTCTCTCCTTAACTTGAAATGTACCAGGAAGATATTACCTTTGTATAGCTGATAAGAGTGAGAGCAGTAGGGTTAGGGTTACCCCAGGAAGGATTGTGATTTGGTTCTCTCTTTAAGTTGAAATGTACCAGGAAGATAGTATCTTTGTATAGCTGATAAGAGTGAGAGCAGTTAGGGTTAGGGTTATCATTATCGTTAGGGTTTCCCCAGGAAGGATTGTGTAGCTGATAAGATTATATATGTGATTTTGTTCTCTCCTTAAGTTGAAATGTACCAGGAAGATAATATCTTTGTGTATCTGATAAGAGTGAGAGCAGTAGGGTTAGGGTTTTTAGAGTTAGAGTTAGAGTTAGGGTTAGGGTTAGGGTTAGGGTTTCCCCAGGAAAGATTGAGTAGCTGATAAGATTTTATAAGCAATTTTGTTCTCTCCTTAAGTTTAAATGTACCAGGAAGAAAGTATCTTTTTGTAGCTGATAATAGTGAGAGCGGTTAGGGTTAGGGTTAGGGTTAGGGTTAGGGTTAGGGTTAGGGTTAGGGTTAGGGTTAGGGTTAGGGTTAGGGTTAGGGTTAGGGTTAGGGTTAGGGTTAGGGTTAGGGTTAGGGTTAGGGTTAGGGTTAGGGTTAGGGTTAGGGTTAGGGTTAGGGTTTCCCTAGGAAGGATTGGGTAGCTGATAAGATTATATATGTGATTTTGTTCTCTCCTTAAGTTGAAATGTACCAGGAAGATAATATCTTTGTGTATCTGATAAGAGTGAGAGCAGTAGGGTTAGGGTTAGGGTTGTGTAGCTGAAAAGATTTTATATTTGATTTTGTTCTCTCCTTAAGTTGAAATGTACCAGTAAGAAAGTATCTTTGTATAGCTGATAATAGTGAGGGGAGTGGAAGGGTTACCCCAGGAGGGATTGTATAGCTGTTAAGATTTTAAGTGTGATTTGGTTCTCTCCTTAACTTGAAATGTACCAGGAAGATATTACCTTTGTGTAGCTGATAAGAGTGAGAGCAGTAGGGTTAGGGTTACCCCAGGAAGGATTGTGATTATGTTCTCTCTTTAAGTTGAAATGTACCAGGAAGATAGTATCTTTTTATAGCTGATAAGAGTGAGAGCAGTTAGGGTTAGGGTTATCATTATCGTTAGGGTTTTCCCCAGGAAAGATTGAGTAGCTAATAAGATTTTATATGCAATTTTGTTCTCTCCTTAAGTTTAAATGTACCAGGAAGAAAGTATCGTTGTGTTTCTGATAAAAGGGTTAGGGTTAGGGTTAGGGTTAGGGTTATATATGTGATTTTGTTCTCTCCTTAAGTTGAAATGTACCAGGAAGATAATATCTTTGTGTATCTGATAAGAGTGAGAGCAGTAGGGTTAGGGTTTTTAGAGTTAGAGTTAGGGTTAGGGTTAGGGTTTCCCCAGGAAAGATTGAGTAGCTGATAAGATTTTATAAGCAATTTTGTTCTCTCCTTAAGTTTAAATGTACCAGGAAGAAAGTATCTTTTTGTAGCTGATAAAAGTGAAAGAGTTAGAGTTAGAGTTTAGAGTTAGAGTTTAGAGTTAGAGTTAGAGTTAGAGTTAGAGTTAGAGTTAGAGTTAGAGTTAGAGTTTTAGAGTTAGAGTTAGAGTTTTAGAGTTAGGGTTAGGGTTAGGGTTTCCCCAGGAAGGATTGTGTAGCTGAAAAGATTTTATATTTGATTTTGTTCTCTCCATAAGTTGAAATGTACCAGGAAGAAAGTATCTTTGTATAGCTGATAATAGTGAGAGGGGTTAGGGTTAGGGTTAGGGTTAGGGTTAGGGTTAGGGTTAGGGTTAGGGTTAGGGTTAGGGTTAGGGTTAGGGTTAGGGTTAGGGTTAGGGTTAGGGTTAGGGTTAGGGTTAGGGTTAGGGTTAGGGTTAGGGTTAGGGTTTCCCCAGGAAGGATTGAGTAGCTGATAAGATTACATATGCGATTTTGTTCTCTCCTTAAAGGAGTAGTCCAGTGGTGATTCAGTGGTGAGCAACTTATCCCCTATCCTAAGGATAGGGGATAAGTTGCAGATCGCGGGGGGTCCGACCTCTGGGGCACCCTGCGATCTCCTGTATGGAGCCCGACAGCCCGCGGGAAGGGGCGTGTCGACCTCCGCACGAGGCGGCGGCCGACACGCCCCCTCAATACAACTCTATGGCAGAGCCGAAGCGCTGCCTTCGGCAATCTCCGGCTCTGCCATAGAGATGTATTGAGGGGGCGTGTCGGCCGCCGCCTCGTGCGGGGGTCGACACCCGCTATCTCGGCGGAGAGCCGGGGCCCCGTACAGAGAGATCGCAGGGATAGGGGTTAAGTTTTTCACCACTGGACTACCCCTTTAAGTTTAAATGTACCAGGAAGATAGTATCTTTGTGTAGCTGATTAAAATGAGAGGGTTAGGGTTAGGGTTAGGGTTAGGGTTAGGGTTAGGGTTTCCCCAGGAAGGATTGGGTAGCTGATAAGATTATATATGTGATTTTGTTCTCTCCTTAAGTTGAAATGTACCAGGAAGATAATATCTTTGTGTATCTGATAAGAGTGAGAGCAGTAGGGTTAGGGTTAGGGTTGTGTAGCTGAAAAGATTTTATATTTGATTTTGTTCTCTCCTTAAGTTGAAATGTACCAGTAAGAAAGTATCTTTGTATAGCTGATTATAGTGAGGGGAGTGGAAGGGTTACCCCAGGAGGGATTGTATAGCTGTTAAGATTTTAAGTGTGATTTGGTTCTCTCCTTAACTTGAAATGTACCAGGAAGATATTACCTTTGTGTAGCTGATAAGAGTGAGAGCAGTAGGGTTAGGGTTACCCCAGGAAGGATTGTGATTTGGTTCTCTCTTTAAGTTGAAATGTACCAGGAAGATAGTATCTTTGCATAGCTGATAAGAGTGAGAGCAGTTAGGGTTAGGGTTATCATTATCGTTAGGGTTTCCCCAGGAAAGATTGAGTAGCTAATAAGATTTTATATGCAATTTTGTTCTCTCCTTAAGTTTAAATGTACCAGGAAGAAAGTATCATTGTGTAGCTGATAAAAGTGAGAGGGTTAGGGTTAGGGTTAGGGTTAGGGTTAGGGTTAGGGTTAGGGTTAGGGTTAGGGTTAGGGTTAGGGTTAGGGTTAGGGTTAGGGTTAGGGTTAGGGTTAGGGTTAGGGTTAGGGTTAGGGTTAGGGTTAGGGTTAGGGTTAGGGTTAGGGTTAGGGTTAGGGTTTCCCCAGGAAGGATTGTGTAGCTGATAAGATTATATATGTGATTTTGTTCTCTCCTTAAGTTGAAATGTACCAGGAAGATAATATCTTTGTGTATCTGATAAGAGTGAGAGCAGTAGGGTTAGGGTTAGGTTTAGGGTTAGGGTTAAGGATAGGGTTAGGGTTAGGGTTAGGGTTTCCCCAGGAAAGATTGAGTAGCTGATAAGATTCTGTATGCAATTTTGTTCTCTCCTTAAGTTTAAATGTTCCAGGAAGAAAGTATCTTTGTGTAGCTGATAAAAGTGAAAGGGTTAGGGTTAGGGTTAGGGTTAGGGTTAGGGTTAGGGTTAGGGTTAGGGTTTTACAAGATTTTAATTGTGATTTGGTTCTCTCAAGTTAAAATGTACCAGGAAGATAGTTTCTTTGATAGGTTTCAAGTCATAATGTTAAGCATTGAAGGGTCAAGGTCTGGGTCAGGGTCATGGTCAGAGTTTCTTTTGATGCCCTCCTAGAAAATAAATGTTTAAGCGTGAGGCCAGTAGGGTTAGGGTTGTGTAGCTGATAAGATTTTAAGTGTGATTTCGTTCTCTCCTTAAGTTAAAATGTTCCAGGAAAATATTATCTTTGATAGGTTTCAAGTCATCATGTTACGTATTGTATTACCCGTTAGGCTCAAGGTTACGTTTTTTTTTCCAAATGAATAAACTGGGACGTATTATACAGCCTATCAAATTATTGGTGTTTTTTCCTATCTTCTTAAGAATAAATTAATATGAGAGAAAAAGTATTCCGATGCATGTTTCGGTTTCCAAATATATATTTTTTCAATGAAGCATTGATTAGTCTAAAAGATTTTGCATGTCTTTTGATGCTCTCCTTGAGAAGAAATGTTTAAAAGTGAGAGCAGTGGGGTTGGGATTGAGGTTGGGGGGTCAGGGTTTCCCTAGGAAGGATTGTGTAGCTGATAAGATGTTAAGTGTGATTTGGTTCTCTCCTTAACCCCTTAAGGACCGGGGGGTTTTCCGTGTTTGCATTTTCGTTTTTTGCTCCTTGCCTTTAAAAAATCGTAACTCTTTCAATTTTGCACCTAAAAATCCATATGAGAGCTTATTTTTTGCGCCAACAATTCTATTTGTAATGACGTCAGTCATTTTGCCCAAAAATCTACGGTGGATCACACTTAAATTGTGCGACAAAATTGAAAAAAAAACGCAGTTTTGTAAATTTTGGGGGCTTCCGTTTCTATGTAGTACATTTTTCGGTAAAAATGACACCTTATCTTTATTCTGTAGGTCCATACGATTAAAATGATACCCTACTTATAAAGGTTTGATTTTGTCGGACTTCTGGAAAAAATCATAACTACATGCAGGAAAATTAATACGTTAAAAATTGTCATCTTCTGACCCCTATAACTTTTTTATTTTTCCGTGTATGGGGTGGTATGAGGGCTCATTTTTTGCGCCGTGATCTGAAGATTTTAACGGTACCATTTTTGCATTGATAGGACTTATTTTGGACTTTGGAATTTTTTTGCGCGCACGCCATTGACCGAGCGGTTTAATTAATGATATATTTTTATAATTCGGACATTTCCGCACGCAGTGATACCATATATGTTTATTTTTCTTTTTATTTACACTGTGTTTTTTTTTTTTTATTGGAAAAGGGGGGTGATTCAAACTTTTAATAGGGGAGGAGTTAAATGATCTTTATTCACTTTTTTTTTTTACTTTTTTTTGCAGTGTTATAGGTCCCATAGGGACCTATAACACTGTACACACTGATCTTCATCATTGATCACTGGTTTCTCATAAGAAACCAGTGATCAACGATTCTGCCGCATGACTGCTCAGGCCTGGATCTCAGGCACTGAGCAGTCATTCGGCGATCGGACAGCGAAGATGCAGGAAGGGGCCCTCCTGCTGTCCTGTCAGCTGTTCGGGATGCTGCGATTAGCCGCGGCTATCCCGAACAGCCCGACTGAACTAGCAGGCAACTTACAGTTTCAGGCGCGCGGCTCAGCTCTGAGCGCGCGGCTAAAGGGTTAATAGCGCGCGGCGCCACGATCGGCGCTGTTCGTTTTAGAGGCGGGGGCGGCTTCACTATGACACCGGGCCCGCCGTGATATGACGCGGGGTTACTGTGTAACCCCGCGTTATATCAGGAGAGCAGGACCAAGGACGTACCGGTACGTCCTTGGTCCTTAAGGGGTTAAATTAAAATGTACCAGGAAGATAGTATCTTTGATAGGTTTCAAGTCATCATGTAATTTATTGCATTATCCGTTAGGGTCAAGGTAAATTTTTTCCCAATGAAGAATCTGGGACGTAAGATTTTAAATGTTTTTTTAAATTAAATTAAAGATTTTGAATTGCTTCAATGGGGGGGGGGGGGGGGGCTTTGCTCTCCTGTTGCAGAAGGGCTTAGTGATAGACCCATCCTTTGTGCACATTTTTTTGTGTGACACGTTTGCACTTTTTCATGCACTTTGGGTGATAGAGAGCACTTGCCGTGGCTCATTGAAAAAAATGTGATGTCATTTGTTTCTCTCCTTAAGTTGAAATGTACCAGGAAGATAGTATCTTTGATATGTTTCAAGTCATCATATGAAGAGTTGTATTACCAGGTGGGGTGAAGGTTCCCCCCCCCCCCCCCCCAATAAAGAATCAGTGACGTATTATACAGCCTATTAATTTGTTTGTGTATTTTTCCTATGTTCTCAAAAATAAATATATATGAAATAAAAAGTAGTCCTATGTGTGTTTCGGATTCCAAATATATATTTTTTTCAATGATATTTCACGTGCCAAAAAATAATTGCGGAATATATATATGTATATATATATATATATATATATATACATATATATATATATATATATATATATATATATATATATATATATATATATATATATATACCGTATTTATCGGCGTATAACACACATTTTTTTGCCTAAAATTTTTTGCCTAAAGTCTATTTGCGTGTTATACGCCGATAAGCCGCTGCAGTTCAATGATTTAAAGCGGGAGCTTTAAATTAATGAACTGCAGCGGCTTTTGCAGGTGCAGAGACCTTCCGTCGCTGCCGGTTTCTCTCCCCCTGCCTGTCCTGTGGGCTTCTGTGGGATCAGAAACAGTGTATCGGGGTGTACACATGCACGCACACGCACCCTCAGTTTACAAAGGATATTTGGGTAAAAAACTTTTTTTACCCAAATATCCTTGGTAAAATGAGGGCGCGTATTATAGGCCGGTGTGTGGTATACCCCAATAAATATATATATATATATATATATATTTGTTAATCTGTCACAATATATAATCATTGACCCTCTGTCTTTTTCTTTAGGTCAATTTCATTATGCTGAGGACAACTCCGTGGATTGTGAATGGTCAGCTGGACTCACCTCAGGAGAAATTTGGATAGCTCTAGAAAAGTCAAGGAAAAATAGAGGGGGAAAGAAAATAAAAAAGAAAATAAATAAAATAAAAAACAGAAAACAAATAGAAACAAAACAATGAAAAAACAAAAATAAAAATGAATAAATAAATAAAATAAAAACATATTTAACCCCGTATAAGAATGGTGTGCAGACTTTAATTTATACTGTCTGGAGCAATTGTATCCATTTTGTTTCCTTCTAAAATAAATATTTATTTGTTTAAACTAAATTGCCTCTTCAGGATAATAATGTGCAGTGGATGAGATGAATCGGCATTGACTGGTCTTTTTTCTATGTATGTCAGTGTTGACATCTACATATATTTGTAAATCTAAGAACTCAATTTCTTTGGGACTAAACTTGCTGGTGAGTCTAACATTCATATCATTATACTGCAGTGAGGATAGAAAGTGCTTTAAAGTCTCTTCTGAGCCCATCCATTTACAGTGGGGATCAAAAGTTTGGGCACCCCAGGTAAAAATAATAATGTGCATAAAGAAGCCAAGGAAGGATGGAAAAATCTCCAAAAGGCATCAAATTACAGATAAGACATTCTTATAATATGTCAACAAAAGTTAGATTTTATTTCCATCATTTACACTTTCAAAATAACAGAAAACAAAAAACTGGCATCTGCAAAAGTTTGGGCACCCTGCAGAATTTATAGCATGCACTGCCCCCTTTACAAAGCTGAGACCTGCCAGTGTCATGGATTGTTCTCAATCATCATCTGGGAAGACCAGGTGATGTCAATCTCAAAGGTGTTAAATGCCCAGACTCATCTGACCTTGCCCCAACAATCAGTATTAGAGATGAGCGAACTTACAGTAAATTTGATTCGTCACGAACTTCTCGGCTCGGCAGTTGATGACTTATCCTGCATAAATTAGTTCAGCTTTCAGGTGCTCCCGTGGGCTGGAAAAGGTGGATACAGTCCTAGGAAAGAGTCTTCTAGGACTGTATCCACCTTTTCCAGCCCACCGGAGCACCTGAAAGCTGAACTAATTTATGCAGGAAAAGTCATCAACTGCCGAGGCGAGAAATTCGTGACAAATCGAATTTACTGTAAGTTCGCTCATCTCTTATTAGCACCATGTCTAGAAATCGGAAACTGAAAATAGTTGACGCTCACAAAGCTGGAGAAGGCTATAAGAAGATAGCAAAATGTTTTCAGATGTCAATATCATATCAGAATGTAATTAAGAAATGGCAGTCATGAGGAACAGTGGAAGTTAAAGGGGTATTCCAGGAAAAAATTTTTTTTAAATTTAATATCAACTGGCTCCAGAAAGTTCAACAGAATTGTAAATTAATTCTATTAAAAAATCTTAATCCTTTCAATAATTATCAGCTGCTGAAGTTGAGTTGTTGTTTTCTGTCTGGCAACAGTGCTCTCTGCTGACATCTCTGCTTGTCTTGGGAACTGCACAGATTAGAAGAGGTTTGCTATGGAGATTTGTTTTTAAGCTGGCCGGTTCCCTAGACACGTGTCATCAGAGAGCACTTAGACAGAAGAGAACAACTAAACTTCATTAGCTCATAAGTACTGAAAGGATTAAGATTTTTAAATAGAATTCATTGAACATATTGACAATCCTGATGCATTTTGGAAAAAAGTTCTGTGGACCGATGAGGTTAAAATTGAACTTTTTGGCCCGAATGAGCAAAGGTACATTTGGAGAAGAAGGGGAACAGAATTTAATAAAAATAACCTCTGTCCAACTGTTAAGCATGGGGGTGGATCAATCACGCTTTGGGGTTGTATTGCAGCCAGTGGCACAGGGAATATCTCACGAGTAGAAGGAAAAATGGATTCAATAAAATTTCAGCAAATTTTGGATGCTAACTTTATTCCATCTGTGAAAAAGCTGAAGTTAAAGAGAGGATGGCTTCTACAAATGGATAATGATCCTAAACACACCTCAAAATCCACGGGGGATTACATCAAGAGGCGTAAACTGAAGGTTTTGCCATGGCCTTCACAATCTCCTGACCTCAACATAATTGAAAATCTATGGATAGACCTTAAAAGAGCAGTGCATGGCAGACAGACCAGAAATCTCAAAGAACTGGAAGACTTTTTTAAGGAAGAATGGGCAAAGATACCTCAAACAAGAATTGAAAGACTCTTGGCTGGCTACAGAAAGCATTTACAAGCTGTGATACTTGCCAAAGGGGGCAGTACAAGATATTAACTCTGCAGGGTGCCCAAACTTTTGCAGACCCCATTTTTTTGTTTTCTGTTATTTTGAAAGTGTAAATGATGGAAATAAAATCTAACTTTTGTTGACATATTATAAGAATGTCTAATCTGTAATTTGATGCCTTTTGGAGATTTTTCTATCTTTCCTTGGCTTCTTTATGCACATTAATACAAATTTTTACCGGGGGGTGCCCAAACTTTTGATCCCCACTGTACATAAATAACAAAATTAATGTACAACATTATATTATATGACATTACATTTGTAATATAAACTTTATCTTATTAGAACTGGTATGGACCCAACACCCTATACTGATGAACTGTCCGAGACAGTCCAAAGGCCCGGGACAGCCTCTGGTGCTGGGACACCACACCCCATCATCTGGGCCACTAAAAAGATTGCTTCAGGGAGTATCACACTTCCACGAAGCACTATGTTTCTAAACCTCTTACCCCATTTTAATTTCCCTTTATTTGACTCCAATGTACCAGTCCAAAGTACATTCCAAATTTTAAACCCATCAACCACAAAATTGTCCTAAAAACACTTTCACAAAATAACCCTGATAAGACCTCTTGGGGTATTTTTTTCCAAAAATGGGTCATAGGTCACTGAGTCACTAGCATTGTTGGTTTGCATGCTGCCTCAAATGCGCAGCGCTCTCTCCCCACCTGAGCATGTGCGCATTTGAGGTAACAGAATAGGGACGGCCACACACATCACATTCCCAGAATGATGATTCAGAGCATAGGGTTTTGGGGCAGGGCATCATTTTTAATTTTGGCTAAACTCTGGGCATAACAGTAGTAAAATTGCAATTTTAATTTTCCCTAAACTACACTTCATCCATTCCTGGAAAATAAATTTAGGGAACACCCATCTATTACAAATGTCCACTTCACCCCTATACACCTTCCCCAGGGGGGGTACTTTCTGTAATGGTGTCACATGTGAGTGTTCCTTTCTTTTATTTTCCGCTAAATGTATGTAACCGTCAGCTACTGATTTGCCATAGGCCTCAAATGTGGACATTGCTCCATGACTCTTGAGCCCTGTTATGTGCACACACAACATTTTATTTCCATTCTCTTCTTACCCCCTGTGCAAAGGAAAAATTTGGGGTAGCACCAGCATTTTTGTGAAAAGTTTTTTTTTTCATTTTACGGCCCACTGTTCCAAACACCTTTGAGGTGTAAATACTCACTGTACCCCTTGTTATGTTTCTTGATGGGTGTAGTTTCCAAAATTATAGCAAATATAGCAATTGTCCTGGTGTTGTGGCTCCATGGTAGCTCTGTAAACACACATGGACCCCGACTTTAATTCTGGCAAAAATCTCTCTCCAAAAGCCGAATGGCGCTCCTGCTCTTCTAAGACCTGGTGTGCAGAGCACTTTACATACAAATATGAGGTATGTCCTTACTCCGAAAAAATGTATTTCCAAATTTTGGGGGGCATTGTTAAAATGAAAAAAATAGGGGTAACTCCAGCATTTTTGTGAAAAAATTTTTTTTTTTTTCCTTTTCATATCCTACTTTAATGAACATTTATCAAACAAATGAAGCTTTAAGGCTCACTGCACTTTTTGTTACATTCCTTGATGGGTGTAGTTTTCAAAATACTGTGCAATGTAGTTGATTTTTTATTTTTTTGCTGTTCTGGCACATGGGTCTTCCTAAATGTGACATGCCCCTCAAAAACCATTTCAGAAAAATTTGCTTTCCAAAAGCCAGATGTGGCTCCTTCTCTTCTGAGCATTGTAGTGCAGTAGAGCAATTTACATCCACATATGGGGTATTTCCGTAGTCATAAGAAATGGTGTTCCAATTTTCGAGGGCATTTTCTCCTATTACCACTTATAAAAATAAAAATTTGGGTAAAATGCAGCATTTTAGTAAAAAAAAAAAAATTCATACCCCACTTTAACAAAAAGTCGTCAAACACCTGTGGGGTGTTAAGGCTCACTGTACCCCTTGTTATATATGAGGTATTTCCTTACTCGAGAGAAATTGGGTTACGAATTTTGGGAGGCTTTTTCTCATTTTACCCCTTGTGAAAAAAACAAAAAAACAAAAAACGGGTCTGCAAGGACATGCAAGTGTAAAAAATTATGATTTTTTTTATTTTCTCCTCCACTTTGCTGCTATTGCTGTGAAACACCTAAAGGGTTAACAAACTTTCTGAATGTCATTTTGAATACTTTGAAGGGTGCACTTTCTATAATGGGGTTATTTATGGGGAATCTCTAATACGAAGACCCCCTTAAATCTACTCTAAACTGAACTGGTCCCTTTAAATTTTCGTGAAAAATTGGAAAATGCCTGCTAAACTTTGAAGCCTTCTAATATATATATATATATATATATATATATATATATATATATATATATATATATATATATTGCATATGTGAATCAATATATCATTTATTTGATATGTCCATTTTCCTTACAAGTAGAGAGTTTCAAAGTAAAAAAAATGCTACATTTTCAAATTTTTCATGAAATTTTGGCATTTTTCACCAAGAAATTATGCAAGTATTGACAAAATTTTTCCACTAACATAAAGTAGAATATGACACACAAAAAAAACTCAGAATCAAATTCCTAAGTAAAAGCATCTCAGAGTTATTAATGCTTAGAGGTCAGATTTGCAAAAAATCCTCTGGTCCTTAAGGCAAAATGGGCTTGGTCCTTAAAGGGGTTGTGCGCTGCCCTGCATTTCGGAGCTCCGAAGTTCATTACTCCGAACGCTGTGTACGGGCTTCCATGTTCGCGGCCGCCCCCCTCGTGACGTCACACCTACCCCCTCAACGAAAGTCTATGGAAGGAGGCGCGACCGCTGTCATGCTCCCTTCCCATAGACTTTGGTTGAGGAGGCGGGCGTGACGTCACGAGGGGGCGGCCGCGAACACGGAAGCCCGCACACAGCGTTCCGAGTAATGAACTTCCGGATGCTGTGAGCGGAGCTCCGAAAGGCGGGGCAGCGCACAAGCCCTTTAAGGGGTTAATATATCTGACATCCACATGCAACAGCTGGGATTGGAGATAACGCCAATGTCTATGGAAAAGTGAGTAGAGTTATGGTTCTAGAAAGATGAGAACAAAAAAATGAAAGCAGCATTGCTAAAAATCACTGGTAATATTAAATATAAAGATATAGGCCCAGATTTATCAAAGAATGTCTATGGTAGAGCTATTTTCCCACATTTATTTGGGTGGTGGGTTTGACTAGCGTGCATCTTATTTATCAAGAAGGTGCAGCAGGATGAAGAATTTTGCGCAGCTCTGCTGTGGAGGGAAAAGCTCTACCACATACACTTTGTCTAGACACTTGTGAGGGAGGGAAATAGACACTTTCCCGGGTCCTGAATTTGGCAGGTTAGGTGTTTTTACTTACTTTAACAGAGCTGCCGGGACATTTTTACTTGCATTTCAGACGCTTCAATCAAATTTGATTGCGGTGTCTAAGGGGTTAAAGCCGGGCATCACAGTGATCGGTGATTTGTGGCATTAGAGATGGGTCCTGGGGGCAGATAGCCACCAGGACCACCCAGCTATGACCCGCGCTCGGCTCCTGAACGCATGTCATAGAAGGAGAGTGGGACGCTGTTGTCCACAAGGGGTTAAAGGTTGAATTGCGGAAGGTAGAAGTGATTCCCACGCCTACTGGTAGGTGGTGTAACTTTGCGCCTAAAAAAGTACCTTTGCACTCAAAATAGCGACTTTTGACAAAAATCGCAAATGATAAATACGTGACCACTGCAAGGTCAAAAAAAAAAGTTCAACGTGTAGGCATAAAGTGCGAAACTCTCTATATCAAAAGACGCATAAAAGGCGCTAAATATTCTGCTTGCGCCTGAACTGCGCCTAAACATAGACAAAAAAATGCTCTAAAAGCAATGATAAATCTCCCCCATAATATAAGACATAATTATATATTGGGGACTATTTACAGTTGTGCTCGGGCCGTCTATATTCCATAGCACAGGGGTAGGTATCGTCCTTTATCATGTTCTAATACATGGAGGCTGGAAATATCCCGGGTCACATAAAGCCACAGAGCAAATATGATGAGGGAAAAGGAGATTAGAAGGGAATGTTATAGAGTCACTTCCCATCATATTCTCCATCCTAATCCTGTGTGTACTACAAGTACCAGGATGATGAGAATGTATCCTCCATCCAGTGCTGACCCCTCATATATGAGACACGTTTTGTTTTCTTCTACATGTTGTGCAAACTGCATCTGATTGTAGAAACTTCTGTATGGATGTTATTGCTCTCTGGTGTCGGCCATAATAGCATCATACATTTCATTCTCCTGTCCCCAAATATTTTATCAGATACAGAACTACAGTAAGGGGAGACATGTTATCAATATCAATAAAGGGGACAGAGATCTAATGAAGATTTACTGAATTCATAAAAACTCCAAACACATCTTAATCTTACTACAAATATAAATAAAAATTACTTTTTTTGAATAAATTCCCATCACACAGCGCCCCAACCTGTAACCCCTACACTCCAATTCATTAACCATTTGGTATTTTTGAGATATCCAGTATATGTATTATATTGAATATATGTCATTTGATCGGCTATAGGGCTTCATCTAATGGCCTATGACATCACACATGTGACATCACGGAATGTCTCCTATGTTCACCCACCGGCATGAAACTTCTCTCAGATCTGTGGAGTTGAGCAGTAAGTCCAGTTGTCTTTATCTCCTGTTCCTTATTATTTCTGATCTTCTACCTACTGGATATGTTTTCCCGTCCTATGACAAGCCCTCTGTACTCTCTCGCCATTCTGATCTCCTCCATATCTGACCAGTGATAATAATATGATATAGAGAAGATCTTACCAGAAAGTCCATAATCATGTTTTCTGTTTTATTTTTATTTCAAGGATTTTTCCGAGCTTTGGAAAGAGAAATTCGCAAGAAAAAATGGCAAATTACGTAAGTCACAAATTGGGGAATTAGAGCAAATATATATATATACTAAATGGTGGTTACAGAAGTGTTTAAGGGGTTAGCTGACTACATTTCCCATAAGTCTTCAGCTTTCCTGCCCCCCCCCCAACTGCCTCCAGATAAACCGTCAGATAAACGTCATCTTCTCATATGTTACTTCGTCTCCTGTCGTCCTGATACATCTGTAAATCCTGCACATTCCCTGATACCATGACCCCGTCCTCTACTAGAGACCTGCAGGGCTCAGTCATGGGACCTGTCCATATAGAATTATAGAGTTATTTACATATGGATTTGTGCCTGTGTATATACATGCATACTGTAGTCTTATTTTAATGACTGTTTTTTATTTTAAATTTTACAACACTTTCAGCTCTGCTACATCTGCTTCATATACATGCACCTATGAGACATTCCTTTTGGTACTTGATATATACTATAACCCCGTCCCACTATTAGAGGTATGGGTACATCCTGTCAGCCAACACGTTCCCGCAACTGGATGTACCCATACCTCCTGCATATTTCCTGCACTGATGGAGGAAGTGCAGGGGATTGGCGGCAGGACCTGCTGTCAATCACAGCCATGATCCTGCCTCAGCTGCTGAGACTGAGATTGCGTCATTCATGGCAGTATTAATCCTTTAGATGCCTTGGTAAGTACTGAACACAGTATCTATAGGATTGAAAGGGGTGAGGTAATCATGGCAACCATGCGGTTGTGGTGTCCCCATGGTTGTCATGGTAACAAGAAGCCAGCTGATGGCCTCCTCTCTCCCGAGCACGGAAGCCTGTGAAGTCCAGCCATAGACTTATTGGTATTAAAGGAAACTGTCAGTGTAATACTTATGGTTATACTATGATGGAGTACAGATGTACTGCAGTATAGTATAATAGATAAAAAGTATAAAAATAAAATGTCTTAAATAAATAAAGTGTGAAAAAAATAAAATAAATGTCACTTTCCCCATAAAGTCCTGTATTATCATCCAAAAGAAAAAAGAACGAGACACAGATATTACTAGTGTACTATAAAATCATAATGTTATTTTTTTCACAATATTTTGGAGTTTTTCACAGAAAACTGCATGTTTCAACAAATATTTTTTACCAGTAATAGAAAGTACAATATATCATAAAAAAAATAATAATTCATATCAGATTTGAGAAATGAGGCCCAGTCATTAGCGTAAAAACAGGCGGCGGCCTTAACCCCTTAAGAACATGGCCCATTTTGGCCTTAAGGATGCAGGCTGTTTTATTTTTGCATTTTTTTTCTCCTCACCTTCTAAGAGACATATTTCTTTATTTTCCCATCCACAGACCCAGATGGGGGTTGTTTTTTGCGGAACAATTTACTTTGCCCTAAAATATATGGCGCAACAAAAAAATATTATTTTGTGGGAAAATTAAACAGAATACCGCATTTTGCTACTTTTGAAGGATTTCGTATGAGGGCTGTATGAGGGCAAATGTTTTTTTGCCGTTATCTGTAGTTTTTATTGCTTCCACTTTTGCATTTATGTGACTTCTTGATCACTTTTTAATTCATTTTTCTGGGATGTGATGTGACCAAAAAGCAGTAATTTTGGACTTTGTTTTTATTTTATCCTCAATCCAGTCTTCTCTATCCCCACATCCAGACCGCTCTTTCCCCATCTATCTCCCCTCCAAACCCCTTTCTCCCCTGCTCCATTCCACTCTATTCCCCATCCAGACTCCTCTATCCCCACCTCTAGACGTCTCTACCCCCCATCCAGCCTTCTCTATTCTTCATCCATACCTCTATATCCCCCATCCAGTCTTCTCTATCCCCCTTCCAGACCTCTCTTTCCCCCTCAATACCTATCAGGATCCCTCTATACCCCTCTATCCCTTCCTCCAGACTCCTCTATCCCCCCAGACCTCTCTACCCCATCTATTCTTCTTTATCACCCATCCAGACCCCACTATCCCTTCCTCCAGACCCCTCTGTCCCCCATCCAGACCCCTCTATCCCCCATCCAGACCCATCTATTCCCCTCTATCCACCCTCCAGACCTCTCTATTCCCTCTCCAGACTGCTATACCCCCTCCAAACCTTTCTATCCCTCATTCAGTCTTCTCTATTACCCTCTACATGTCTCTATCTCCCTTCAAGACTCCTCTCTCCCCCATCTTGATTCCTCTGTCCCCATCCAGGCCCCTCTCTCCTTCTTCTTCCCCTTCTATACTATATTCGGACTCCTCTACTCTCCCTACCAGACCTCTTTATGCCCATCCAGTCTTATTTATTCCCCCTCTAGACCTCTCTATGCCCCATCCGGACTCCTCTAACAACATCCAGACTCCTATGTCCCCTCTCCAGACCCTTCTACCCCCATCCAGACCCCTCTATCCCTTCCTCCAGACACCTCTGTCCCCCATCCAGACCCCTCAATCCCCCATCAAGACCCCTCTGTTCCTTCCTCTATCCCCTATCCAGACTCCTCTATCCTTCCCAGAGCAGAAGAATAGATGGGGTTCTACTCTTCTCTATCACTCATCCAGACCCCTCTATCCCTTCCTCCAGACACCTATGTCCCCTATCCAGAACCCTCTATATCCTCATCCAGACTCCTCTATCTCCCCAGACCTCTCTACCTCCCATCTATTCTTCTCTGTCCCCCATCCAGACCCCTCTATCCCCCCCTATACCCCCATGCAGACCTCTATCCCCCATCTAGACTCCTCTATCCCCCGAGACCTCTAGGTGATAGAGAATAATAGATGGGGTTTTTATTCTTCTCCATCACCCATCCAGGCTGGCTGGTTGCCTTTGAATGAATATGTGTTTGTTTTGTGACAGTTGTTTGCACCAATTTATTTTATTTTGTGCCACAATTTTTCATATGACGTCTAAGTGAATGTGAGGTCTGACTATCTGCAAACACATCACTTGGGTATACTAAGAATGACTTGGATTCCAGATGAGTGGAAACTGTGATGCTATTAACTCCAGCCAAAATTAACTTATCTTCTATCCACAGGATAGGGAATAAGTAGCTGATTGCAGATAATCCGACCACTGGGATCCGCACAATCTCCTCAACGGTAGAGGAATGCGTGCGGTAGACGGCACATGCTCCATCCATTTCTATGGAACTCCAATGATGCTGTCCTTGGGTCTCTTCTGTGCTCCCACAGAAATGAATGAAGCTTCCACCGCATTCACTTCTCACTGAGAACTGGGGCCCGTCCAGACCTCTAGGTGATAGAGAAGAATAGATGGGGGTTCTACTCTTCTATATCCCCCATCCAGACCTCTTCCTCCCCACTCTATACGCCATCCAGTCTTCTCTATCCCCCTTCACACCTCTCTATCTCCCTTCCAGACTCTTCTATCCCCCATCTTGACCCCTCTATACTATGGCCAGACTACTCTGCACTCCCCACCAGACCTCTTTATTCCCATCCAGTCATATTTATTCCCCCTCCAGACCTCTCTATGCCTCATTTGAACTCCTATAACCCCTCTCCAGACCCCTCTACCCCACCTCCAGACCACTCTATCCCCCATTCAGTCTTCTCTAGCCCTTCTCTAGACCCCTCCTCCTCCCCTCCAGACCCCTCTATTTCCTATCTGCCTCTGGTCAGGAAGGAAACTAAAAGAAGAATACTGCTGTTACATGCGTGTATTTTCTGAAGGGGGGATCCGCTACTTGAAGCAACAGGCCCCCTTTTTGTCCTAGGCTCTCAGCAGTATGGGCCAGAGAGGCATTATGGGTGTCAGTCAAATCTCATAATGCAAAACGTCACTGACAATGCAGGCACAGACGCAGCTGCAGTCATGTGACATTCTGGACTGTATAGGGATAGGTGCATCAATTTCAATGCCCCCTATTAGTAAATTACATTGCTTCATTCATTCTATTTATATAATCATACATTGTTAACACACTAAACTGTAGAACAACAAAGAAGCCGAACTGAATATAACATTTCTTGTTAATTTTTTAGGGTCTCAAGTCCTGGACCAGCATCCAGAATTTGGATGAAGATGAGGTAAGGGCTTGTTCACACTTTCAGAATATATTTGTATCCAATAAATCCGAGCAATCTCTTTGTATTTATACATAAAAACTAGTGAGAAAACAACGACTGCATTTTTATTCAGGTGTTTTCATTGGTCTGTATATCTTCTGGCTGAGTGGTCGCCTTTGAATGAATAGGTGTTTGTTTTGTGACAGTTTTTTGCACCAATTTATTTTGTGCCACAATTTTTCATATGACGTCTAAGTGGATGTGAGATCTGACTATCTGCACACACATCACTTGGGTATACTTAGAATGACTCGTATTCCAGAATTAGTGGCAACTGTGACACTATTAAAGGAGAACTCCTGCCAAAATTAACTTATCCCGTATCCACAGGATAGGGAAGAAGTAGCTGATCGGAGGGAGTACGACTGCTGGGACCCTCCGCAATCTCCTGAATGGGGCCCCGACTCTCAGTAAGGAGTGCGTGTGGTAGACGGCACATGCTCCATTCATTTCTATGGAACTCCAATGATGCTGTACTTGGGTCTCTTTGGTGCTCCTATAGAAATGAATGAAGCTTCTTGGGCTTTTGGCCAAGATCAAGTGTAGTATTTGTTCTTATCAGTTTGAGCTGATGAACTGGTTTTGGATGGGTCTGAGGAATCAGCTCGATGGCTGCTCCAATGGGACCTGTTTCCTCCGGGTCTCGCCATGAGGCTGAGCGGGTCTAGAACCGAGGTACTTTAGTGTCTCGGGGAGTGGTGATCCTGAGGTGCCAAAGCTCACTGAGTGGAAACATGGGCACCATAATCTCTTCACCTTGTGGCACTCACCTCTTGATTCCCGACTTTCTGGCTGGGATCAGGTACATTTTTATAGATCCGGTCGGATGTCCGGGCAATATATCTGCACACATTCACTTATTTATTTCTTTTTGTTACTGTGTCACTTTTTGCGTGTTGTGTGTTCACAGGATTGTTAGGATGCGGTAGCCCTTCTGGGTGTCCCTCCTAGCGGTATAGGGGAGGTGAGTTTGGCCATCAGGTTCCCCACCTCCCTGCAAAAAACCCCGGGTACTCCTGCATGGGCAGGGTACCGACCGTACCCTGCCCATGCTCTGCAGGGAGATACCTTGGCGAACACCAAGAGGGATGCCTGGGAGAATTTGTGGTCCCTTAGTAGCTTTGGCAAAAAGGGGCATCGGACCTGGAACCTTGCAGGTACCTTTTGGTCCGGAGGCGAAGGGTAAGTAAGGTTTTTGGGGGGCCTCTCTCCTGTCGGTATTCCAGAATTAGTGGAAACTCTGATGCTATTAAAGGAGAACTCCAGCCAAAATTAACTTATCCTCTACCAACAGAATAAGGTAGCTGATCGCAGGGAGTCCACCCACTGGGACCTTCCGCAATCTCCTGAATGGGGCCCCCTGCTCCATTCAGCACATGCTCCATTCATTTCTATGGAACTCCAATGATTCTGTACTTGGGTCTCTTCGGGGCTCCATACATACGCCTCACTGAGAGCTGGGGCCCCGTGGTCGGACTCCCTGGGATCAGCTACTTATGCCCTAACCGGTGGATAGGGCATAAGTAAATCCTTTTCAGACATTGTTGGCAGTGCAGGAGTGTAAAGTTTGTATTTGCAATAATGATTTATTTTTATTTCTTGATATATTAGAACTTGAAGTATAATAACCTCTTAATGGCCTCCAATTTACCTTTTTCCTAGCATACATCAGCCGGCCATGTTTTTATAGAAAGCTTAGAATAAGCTTGTGGGTCTCTCTGGTGCAGGAATCGCAGGAGTTCAGCCTTCAGTATGATAGCTAGTAACTAACAGGATAGGAAAAACCTCCACTGTATATTTACATTTTTTGCATGCCGCAGTGAAATCATGACCACTGCATGTGAGGTTCCTCTGTGCGCCTCTTACCCTCTTCAGTGATGGGTTTCCATAGTAACCAGGTGTCTCGTGAAGGCCTGCCATGGGTGTCTGTGCACCTATAGAAAAGAATGCAAAAATGGAATGACATAATTGCATTTTTTTCCCATTTCCCCAGCAATAAAAAAAGAGTTAATACAGATCAACCCATCAGATATATGAACCCTAAAATGGTGGCATTAAGAAGTACAACTTGTCCTGCAATAAACAAGCCCTTATATGGCACTTGAAAGGCACCAATGGAAAAACGGAAAATATTGCTTGGGTATTATGGCCCAGAAGTCCTGTCAGAGGAGGGGTTAAAACATGGTTTACACATATTTTCTGTATGTTATTAATTTTCAAATAATTTCATTTAACCCCTAGAGGATGCAGAACGTACTTGTACTCCCTGGCTGCTGGGTACTTGGTGCACCAGGACGTACATGTAGGTCCTTAGAGGCATCCGGACTGAGAGGCTCCTTCACTCGCTTCATAGATGCCGCCATGATCAGCTGATGCCTTCCATTAACCCATTCAGATGCCATAATAAATACTGTTCACAGCATCTGAAGGATTAGAGGGGCTTACAGAGACTCTTTGGACCACCCATAGTGTGATCACCAGAGTCCCTTGAGTCAAAATGGTGGATGGAACATTGCTTAGCCGATCCCACTCATTATTTGATGTTTTATACCTGACCCCTGCAATCTCTCATACAGCACCCCCTGTCATCAGCCTCAAGGAGCAAAGATCGCTCCGTGTCTGATGACTCACGATCATGGGGCCGTTGTATCGTGACGTCACGGCTCTGTCCCCTTAATGCAAGTCTAGGATAGGTAGGCATGCAGATATATGGATAGTGCAAGTGGTAGGTGTGCAGGCATGTGACTGAGTAGGTAAGTAGGTAGATAGTGGAGGCCGGTAGGTATATGTTGAGGATAGATAGATAGATAGATGGATGGATGGATGGATAGAACAGCTAGATAGAGCCGTTAGGGGTATATTAAAGGCAGTTAGGTAAGTAGAAGGTAGGGAAGGTAGGTAGGTGAATAGTAAAGGTAGATTTGCAAGAAGAAATGTAGGTTGGTGTGCACGCAGGTAAAAGGTAGATAGGTAATTTTCTCTCCCCACCCCTTCCTTAAATAAAAATCCCACTCACCTTCACCCCTGCTCCTGCGCTGATATCAGGGCCTCCTCTTCCTACTCCTTCTGAATTCATTTTATTGTAAGGATGGCCAGAGGAAAACAACAAGATGGCGACCTCTCCTTCTTTCCTCCCATCTGGTCATGTTTATTAAAGGGGTACTCTGCTTCTAGACATCTTAGAAGGGGAGAGGATGTCTGATTGCTGGGGTCCTGAAGCTGGGGCCCCCACGATCTCCTGCAGCACCCGGCATTCTAAAAAAACGGCCTGGAGCTCTGACCCAGATGTGAGTTTAGCCTTAGTTGACCTAAGTTGTGTCATCTTCTTGCACCAGAACTCTTGCACATTTATTGGCGCACAGTTTAGCATCTTGAGAAACACCTCTTTACTGAGGACTACATTTTTTTCTTACAAATGACACCACAATTCTGATTTATTAAAGTAAATCTCCCCCATGTGTCTCCAGTCCATTCTCTGCCGCAGTACTGGGCCCAACCATTTCTAGTGCTGGGGGTAGATACTGGCACATTACAGTCCGTCATTAAGAAATCTTCCCTATTTTGTGATGAAGAAATCTTAATTAAATACCATTTATTATAATATATAAAGTATAATGGAATCTTTATGTGATACACCATACAATGTAACAATGTGAAATCTTCCCATGATTTTATATACCTCTCTGCTTATACCTTTGCTTTACTATTACAGCCGGCAGAGATCATCACCCCATGTAAGTATTGCTATTCTCTCACACATTTGTCTCTTTATATTCATTTTGTGCCCATAAGATTGTGATACATCTACATTGGAGGCTTATGGAATCCTTTTAAGCTTAAAGGGGTACTCTAGAGGTTTTTCTTTTAAATCAACTGGTGCTGGAAAATTCTACAGATTTGTATATTACTTCTATTTAAAAATCTTAATCCTTCCAGTACTTATCAGCTGCTGTATGCTTCAGAGGAAGTTATGTAGTCATTTTCATTTTGTGCTCTCTGCTGCCACCTCTGTCCGTGTCAGGAACTGTCCAGAGTAGGAGCAAATCCCCATAGCAAACCTCTCCTTCTCTGAAAAGTTCCTTACAAGAACAGAGGTGGCAGCAGAGCGCATTGTGGTCAGACTGGAAAGAACTACATAACTTCCTCTAGAGCAGTGTTTCCCAAATGTGGTCCTCAAGCACCCCAACAGGTCATGTTTTCAGGATTTCCTTAGTCTTTCACAGGTGCTATAACTGTGGTGATGCCTGATGCTTTGAGGACCGCGTTTTAGAAACACTGCTCTAGAGCATACAGCAGCTGATAAGTACTGGAAGGGGTTAATATGTTTAAAGAGAAGTAATTTACAAATCTGTAGAATTTTCTGGCCCCAGTATTTTTTTCCTCTGGAGTACCCCTTTAACAAAAATAAATAAATTAATAAATACATTTATAAACACCATACAGTAATGGAAATCAACATGCACCAATATAAGTCCACGGATCTGTCAGGTGGCCGTGGTGTCCATTGGTGTGAAGAGCCTAAAATTTACTTGAGAACAAAAAAATATGTCATAATACCTTGAGGCAATGCTGATCTACTTTCCCAACCAGTGTGGCTCCAGCTGTTTCAAGGCTACAACTTCCTCCATGTTGGGAGTTGTAGTTTTGAAACAGCTGGAGGCACACTGGTTGGGAAACACTATTCTATATAGTTGATCATCACTTGTGATGGGCAATTTATTTTTCCATGTATAAGATCCCTTATTCTTCCTCTGCAGTATGATTCTACTGCAAACATGACCTAATGGATATTTGCAATAAACATATTAACAATTTTCATTTCTTTTTTGTATTTTTTTAGCTGCAGAGGCAAAGATCAGGTAAATGCAAACTATTTTCTCTTCGTATATCCTGCCTGATAACCCCATTGTTACACCAAGAACATTTACACATTAGTTTCTCTTGTTAATCTAGGACAGTGATCTATAAATTGCAGCCCTTCAAATGTTGCAAAACTACAACTCCCAGCCGTTGGCTGTCTGGGCATGCCGGGATTTGTAGTTTTACCACATCTGCAGGGCCACAATCTGGAGACCACTGATCTAGGACAAACCATCACTTTGAGATTGGTGAGATTATGGCCTCCAAGCAAGATGGCAATTCTAGCAATATTCATAATTAAGCAGAACATATATATATATATATATATATATATATATATAATTAGATAGCCTAGACTATGACAGGGAGGAGGGGATGTAGGATGTTGGGGCGGGTTAGAGGTGATGACATCACTCAGGAGGTTGGGCTGGAGCTCAGGTCAAGGCACACCTTTTGAGACACCAGAGGATGAGGTGTTGTCTTTGGGGAGCAGCCGGGGATCTGGGGACAACACCACTCAGAAAATAAAAGGACTACACAATTTCCTGTCAGGGGTGAATGATGCAGAAGCAGGCTGAAGCCAGTACAATTTGTGATAAAACTATATCAGTAAGTTTTATATCTTAGGTTTGGTAATATAACTGTTATAGGACACAATATATTGATATATTTTGGATTCTTATTGATCTATTCATTCTTTCACTAACAGGACTGATGCATACCCCATTGAGGATGGACCCCATGAGGAGGGACCTAATTATGATGGTGAAGGACCCAAGGATGATGGCCCTAATGATGACGGCCCCAATTATGACAGGCCAGATAAAAGGCATGTATTGTATACCATTGTATAAATGTCTTCAATGAGTCATAATACTTGGCCTCATGTATCCAAAGTGTTCCGGATGAAACCTTCGTGGCCATAGCAGCCGATCCAAATCCACGTGTCATTGTTCCTGCAGAATTTATTGATGTAAATCTGCTTCAGTATTGACTTCAGAGGGTAGCAAAATCTGCTATAGCAAATCCACAATGGAAAATATGCACATGTGAATATACGCTAAAAACCGATTCTGTAGTTACTATGGACAACAAAGGGCGTTATTCTCAGAGGCAGCTTTATACTTGAGGTTATTCTGAGGCCCCTGAGGGGAATATTTCTCATGTTTCTTCTTGTCTCTTCTCCTACAGATGGCTATCCAGAGTCCAGGAGGCTACTAGAGTCTTTAGGTGGGTAGGAGTCTTCCTTGTAGACGTATATAAGGAAATATTCTCAATTGTATATAAAACACATCTTCCTATCTTGATAATTTAATCTGGATAAGATTTGTCCTTATGGACGACATTATCTGTGTATTTCAAGTCATATGAAAGGCCAATGATATGAAAGGGATATCCTGCCCGAAAACATCTCATTCCCCCATCCAAAGGAGAGAGGATAAGATGTCTGATTGCGGAGGTCCCGCCTCTGGTGAACCCAGCGATCTCCGGTGCGGCACCCCAGTCATCTGGGGCGAAAACTCTGCTCTGTTCCGGATGACTGGAGACTACAGCCGCCATGCCCCCTCCATTCATGTCTATGGGAGGAGGCGTAATGGCTACATACTAGCCGTCAAGCACCCTCCCATAGACATGAATATAGGGTGTGACGTCACGTACACGGAAGCTCAAAGCTAAGTGCCCCAAAGGCGGGACCCCCACGACCAGACATCTTATCCCCTATCCTTTGGAAGGGAATAAGATGTTTTCTGGCGGAGTACCCTTTTAACTAAAGTTCTGTTTTTCTATTACAGGGACGACCATTATCCCAGGATGACATGGAGGCCCTGGATGCCTGATATAAGGTACGACTCCCTACATGCCCCACACTACAAATAGTCACCCCCCCATTAATGGTGTCCCTTTTCGTGCCCTGTTCACAAGACACAGTCTGACCAATCACAAAAGAAGAATCCTGATTGTATGAATATATTTTCTCATTGCTGTCACATGACCACATGCTAATCTACATGCAATATAGCTACTGTTACATTCTATTAAACTAAACCGATGCACTTCGATATAAAATTAGCACTCCGCCCCTAGACATCTTATCCCCTCTTCAAATGATAGGGGATAAGATGTCCAATTACGAGGGATCTCCAGCCCCCCCAACCCAGCATTGGGAACATTTATGTTCAGAACGCCAGTTTCAGGAGGCTGTGGTGGTGACGTCAAGCCCTCTCCATTCATGTATATGGGAGGGGGTGTGACTGCTGTCCCCCCGTGACGTAAAACCACGGCCACCTGAAACCGGCGTTCTGAACATAAATGTTCAGAATGCCAAGGTGGTGGGCTGGAGATCGCGGGGGTCCATGCTTTGGATATGGGATAAGATGTCTGGGGGCGGAGTACTCCTTCAAATACAACATTTTATATCCTCTCACTATGGCACATTCTATTACATTCACAGACTGCAAACCTGTAGAGACCTAATCCTCATCTCTTTGTGTTCTCTTTCACTTTTTGTATTTACATATTTATATGTGTCAATTTTTTTCCATGTACAATAGGGAGATCCCCGAGGAGGATAGTGATATCCAAAAAAGGAAAAAGAAAGTTACGTAAGTACAGAGAATCCACATCCTTACAGTACAGAAAGAATTAATGGAAATGACTCAAAGGGGTACTTCCCCGCCAGACATGTTATCCGTATCCAAATGACTGGGGTGCTGTGGTGAAGAATGCGGAGGTCGTCTGCGGCTTGACCCCGTGATCTCTTTCGCAGCACCCCAGTCATCTGGTGCACGCAGCGAACGCCACTCGGTGACGGATGACTGCGGAATACCACTTTAATGTATACCAGGAAAAAGAATACTAATGCAATGATGTATGTCCATAACAAAAAAAAAAAAAAAAACAAGGATGAGGCTTGGAAATATGGACAGAATTGGGTTAACACCTGACGCTATAAAACCTTTAGACATGTTCTAGAGACAAGTTTCAATAAGGTTCTGAGTGTTCAGACCTTGACCAATTGTTGGAACAAGCGGGAGAAAATCGCTGCTGCCTGAGACAATCCCATAGACTTACATTATAAATTTGTCTTGCTTAGCGCTCTCTACTTGTTACACCAAGAACATTTACACATTATTTTCTCTTGTTAATCTAGGACAGTGATCTATAAATTGCAGCCCTTCAAATATTGCAAAACTACAACTCCAAGCATGCCCAGACAGCCAACGGCTGTCTGGGAATGCTTGGAGTTGTAGTTTTACAACATCTCCAGGGCCACAATCTGGAGACCACTGATCTATGACAAGCCATCACTTTGAGATTGGTGAGATTATGGCCTCCAAGCAAGATGGCAATTCTAGCAATATTCATAATTAATCAGAACATATACATAATTAGATAGACTAGTCTATAACAGGGAGAAGGTAATGTAGGATGTAGGGGCGGGGTTAGAGGTGATGACATCACTCAGGAGGTTGGGCTGGAGCTCAGGTCAAGGCACACCTTCTGAGACACCAGAGGATGAGGCATTGTCTGTGGGGAGGAGCCGGGGATCTGGGGACCACACCACTCAGAAAATAAAAGGACTACACAATTTCCTGTCAGGGCTGAATGATGCAGAAGCAGACTGAAGCCAGTACAATAATATGATATTAGTAAGTTTTATATCTTGGGTTTAGTAATATAACTGTTATAGGACACAATATATTGATATATTTTGGATTCTTATTGATCTATTCATTCTTTCACTAACAGGACTGATGCATACCCCATTGAGGACGGACCCCATGAGGAGGGACCTAATAATGACGGGCCTAATGGTGAAGGACCCAAATGTGATGGCCCTAATGATGACGGCCCCAATTATGACAGGCCAGATAAAAGGCATGTATTATATACCATTGTATAAATGTCTTCAATGAGTCATAATACTTGGCCTCATGTATCCAAAGTGTTCCGGATGAAACCTTCGTGGCCATAGCAGCCGATCCAAATCCACGTGTCATTGTTCCTGCAGAATTTATAGACCTTAGGGTGCGTTCACACGTGTGTATTTTCTTAAGTAAATCTGCTTCAGCATTGACTTCAGAGGGTAGCAAAATCTGCTATAGCAAATCCACAGCGGAAAATATGCCCAAGTGAATATACGCTAAAAACCGATTCTGTAGTTACTATGGACAACAAAGGGTGTTATTCTCAGAGGCAGCTTTATACTTGAGGTTATTCTGTGGCCCCTGAGGGGAATATTTCTTATGTTTCTTCTTGTCTCTTCTCCTACAGATGGCTATCCAGAGTCCAGGAGGCTCAGAGAGTCTTTAGGTGGGTAGGAGTCTTACTTGTAGACGTATATAAGAAAATATTCTCAATTGTATATAAAACACATCTTCCTATCTTGATATTTTAATCTGGATAAGATTTGTCCTTATGGACGACATTATCTGCGTATTCCAAGTCATATGAAAGGAAAATGATATTAAAGGGATCTTCTGCTGGAATACATCTTATCCCCCATCCAAAGGAGAGAGGATAAGATGTCTGATTTCGGGGGTCCAGCCGCTGGTGACCCCTGCGATCTCCGGTGCGTCACCCAGTCATCCAGTGCGAGAACTCTGCTCTATTCTGAATGACTGGAGACTATAGCCGCCATGCCCCCTCCATTCATGTCTATTGGAGGAGGCGTAATGGCTACATACTAGCCGTCATGCACCCTCCCATAGACATGAATATAGGGCGTGACGTCACGTACACGGAAGCTCAAAGCTGGATCCCCAAAGGTGGGATCCCCCCGACCAGACATCTTATCCCCTATCCTTTGGAAGGGGATAAGATGTTTTCTGGTGGAGTACCCTTTTAACTAATGTTCTGTTTTTCTATTACAGGGATGACCATTATCCCAGGATGACATGGAGGCCCCGGATGCCTGATATAAGGTACGACTCCCTACATGCCCCATACTACAAATACCCCCCCCCCATTAATGGTGTCCCTTTTTGTGCCCTGTTCACTAGACAAAGTCTGACCAATCACAAAAGAAGAATCCTCGTTGTATGAATATATTTTTTTCATTGCTGTCACATGACCACATGCTAATCTACATGGAATGAAGCTCCTGTTACATTCTATTAAACTAAACCGATGCACTCCGATATTAAATTAGTACTCCACGCCTAGACATCTTATCCCCTCTTCAAATGATAGGGGATAAGATGCCTGATCACGAGGGGGGTCCGGCCACTGGGCACCCCAACCCAGCATTGGGAACATTTATGTTCAGAACGCCAGTTTCAGGAGGCTGTGGTGGCGACGTCAAGCCCACTCCATTCATGTATATGGGAGGGGGTGTGACTGCTGTCCCCCCATGACGTAAAACCACGGCCACCTGAAACCGGCGTTCTGAACATAAATGTTCAGAATGCCAAGGTGGTGGGCTGGAGATCGCGGGGGTCCATGCTTTGGATATGGGATAAGATGTCTAGGGGCGGAGTACTCCTTCAAATATAACATTTTATATCCTCTCACTATGGCACATTCTATTACATTCACAGACTGCAAACCTGTAGAGACCTAATCCTGATCTCTTTGTGTTCTCTTTCACTTTTTGTACTTACATATTTATATGTGTCAATTTTTTTCCATGTACAATAGGGAGATCCCCGAGGAGGATAGTCATATCCCAAAAAAGAAAAAGAAAGTTACGTAAGTACAGAGAATCCACATCCTTACAGTACAGAAAGAATTAATGGAAATGACTCAAAGGGGTACTTCCCCGCCAGACATGTTATCCGTATCCAAATGACTGGGGTGCTGTGGCGAAGAATGCGGAGGTAGCCTGCGGCTTGACCCCCGTGATCTCTTTCGCAGCACCCCAGTCATCTGGTGCACGCAGCGAATGCCACTCGGTGACGGATGACTGCCACTCTCGCTCCATTCATGTCTATAGGAGGAGGAGTGTCGACTCTCATGGCCACTACCATAGACATGAATGGAGTGGACTTGGTGTGATGTCACGATCATGGAAGCCCCTGCCCCGGAGATTGCCGGACCCCCCAAAATCAGACATGTTATCCCCTATCAGGGGATAACATGTCTAGCGGCGGAATACCCCTTTAATGTATACCAGGAAAAAGAATACTAATGCAATGATGTATGTCCATAACAAAAAAAAAAAAAAAAATACAAGAATGAGGCTTTGAAATATGGACAGAATTGGGTTAACACCCGACGCTTTAAAACCTTTAGACATGTTCTAGAGACAAGTTTCAATAAAGTTCTGAGTGTTCAGACCTTGACCAATTCTTGGAACAAGCGTCGAGAAAAGCGCAGCTGCCTGAGACAATCCCATAGACTTACATTATAAATTTGTCTTGCTTAGCGCTCTCTTCTTTTTACTCCAAGAACATTTACACATTAGTTTCTCTTGTTAATCTAGGACAGTGATCTATAAATTGCAGCCCTTCAAATGTTGCAAAACTACAACTCCCAGCATGCCCAGACAGCCAACGGCTGTCTGGGCATTCCAGGAGTTGTACTTTTACAACATCTGCAGGGCCACAATCTGGAGACCACTGATCTATGACAAGCCATCACTTTGAGATTGGTGAGATTATGGCCTCCAAGCAAGATGCCAATTCTAGCAATATTCATAATTAATCAGAACATATACATAATTAGATAGCCTAGACTATAACAGGGAGGAGGTGATGTAGGATGTAGGGGTGGGGTTAGAGGTGATGACATCACTCAGGAGGTTGGGCTGGAGCTCAGGTCAAGGCACACCTTCTGAGACACCAGAGGATGAGGCATTGTCTGTGGGGAGGGGCCAGGGATCTGGGGACAACACCACTCAGAAAATAAAAGGACTACACAATTTCCTGTCAGGGCTGAATGATGCAGAAGCAGGCTGAAGCCAGTACAATTTGTGATAATATGATATTAGTAAGTTTTATATCTTGGGTTTAGTAATATAACTGTTATAGGACACAGTATATTGATATATTTTGGATTCTTATTGATCTATTCATTCTTTCACTAACAGGACTGATGCATACACCATTGAGGAGGGACCCCAAGAGGAGGGACCTAAAGATGACGGGCCTAATGGTGAAGGAACCAAGGATGATGGTCCTAATGATGACGGACCCAATTATGACAGGCCAGATAAAAGGCATGTATTGTATACCATTGTATAAATGTCTTCAATGAGTCATAATACTTGGCCTCATGTATAGAAAGTGTTCCGGATGAAACCTTCGTGGCCATAGCAGCCGATCCAAATCCACGTGTCATTGTTCCTGCAGAATTTATAGATCTTAGGGTGCGTTCACACGTGTGTATTTTCTCATGTAAATCTGCTTCAGCATTGACTTCAGAGGGTAGCAAAATCTGCTATAGCAAATCCACAGCGGAAAATATGCACATGTAAATATACGCTAAAAAATGATTCTGTATTTACTATGGACAACAAAGGGTGTTATTCTCAGAGGCAGCTTTATACTTGAGGTTATTCTGTGGCCCCTGAGGGGAATATTTCTTATGTTTCTTCTTGTCACTTCTCCTACAGATGGCTATCCATGATTCATGTGGCTCAGCGGTTCGTCAGGTGGGTAGGAGTCTTCCTTGTAGGAGCCTCCAAGCAAGATGGCTATTCTAGCAATATTCATAATTAAGTAGAACATATACATAATTAGATAGACTAGCATATAACAGGGAGGAGGGGATGTAGGATGTAGGGGCAGGGTTAGAGGTGATGACATCACTCAGGAGGTTGGGCTGGAGCTCAGGTCAAGGCACACCTTCTGAGACACCAGAGGATGAGGCTTTGTCTGTGGGGAGGAGCCAGGGGTCTTGGGACAACACCACTCAGAAAATAAAAGGACTACACAATTTCCTGTCAGGGGTGAATGATGCAGAAGCAGGCTGAAGCCAGTACAATTTGTGATAACACTAAATTTGTAAGTTTTATATATTGGGTTTAGTAATATAACTGTTATAGGACACAATATATTGATATATTTTGGATTCTTATTGATCTATTCATTCTTTAACTAACAGGACTGATTCATACCCCATTGAGGACGGACCCCATGAGGAGGGACCAAATGATGACGGCCCCAATGATGAAGGGCCAGATAAAAGGCATGTATTGTATACCATTGTATAAATGTCTTCAATGAGTCATAATACTTGGCCTCATGTATCCAAAGTGTTCTGGATGAAACCTTCGTGGCCATAGCAGCCGATCCAAATCCACATGTCATTGTTCCTGCAGAATTTATAGATCTTAGGGTGCGTTCACACATGTATATTTTCTGATGTAAATCTGCTTCAGTATTGACTTCAGAGGGTAGCAAAATCTGCTATAGCAAATCCACAATGGAAAATATGCACATGTGAATATACGCTAGAAACTGATTCTGTAGTTACTATGGACAACAAAGGGTGTTATTCTCAGAGGCAGCTTTATACTTGAGGTTATTCTGTGGCCCCTGAGGGGAATATTTCTTATGTTTCTTTTTGTCTCTTCTCCTACAAATGGCTATCCAGGGTCCAGGAGGCTCCGAGAGTCTTTAGGTGGGTAGGAGTCTTCCTTGTAGACGTATATAAGGAAATATTCTCAATTGTATATAAAACACATTATCCTATCTTGATATTTTAATCTGGACAAGATTTGTCCTTATGGACGACATTATCTGTGTTTTCCAAGTCATATGAAAGGCCAATGATATTAAAGGGATCTTCTGCTGGAAAACATCTTATCCCCCCATCCAAAGGAGAGAGGATAGGATGTCTGATTGCGGGGGTCCAGCCGCTGGTGACCCCTGCGATCTCTGGTGCGGCACCCCAGTCATCTGGTGCGAGAACTCTGCTCTGTTCTGGATGACTGGGGACTACAGCCGCCATGCCCCCTCCATTCATGTCTATGGGAGGAGGCATAATGGCTACGTACTAGCCGTCATGCACCCTCTCATGGACATGAATGTAAGGGGCGTGTTGGGATGTACGCGGAAGCTCAAAGATGGGTCCCCAAAGGCGGGACCCCATGACCAAACATTTTATCCCCTATCCTTTGGAAGGGGATAAGATGTTTTCTGACGGAGTACCCTTTTAACTAAAGTTCTGTTTTTCTATTACAGGGACGACCATTATCCCAGGATGACATGGAGGCCCCGGATGCCTGACATAAGGTACGACTCCCTACATGCCCCATACTACAAATAGCCCCTCGCCCCATTAATGGTGCCCCTTTTTATGCCAATGAGGTGTTGAAAAAAACTAATTCCCTGTTCACTAGACAAAGTCTGACCAATCACAAAAGAAGAATCCTGATTGTATGAATATATTTTTTCATTGCTGTCACATAACCATATGCTAATCTACATGCAATGTAGCTACTGTTACACTCTATTAAACTAAACCGATGCACTTCGATATTAAATTAGCACTCTGCCCCAGACATCTTATCCCCTCTTCAAAGGATAGGGGATAAGATGTCTGATCACGAGAGGGTCTGGCCACTGGGACCCCCCTGCGATCTCCAGCCCACTACCCCAGCATTGGGAACATATATTACCTGAATTTGTACTGAATTTGTACTGCTGTTGATATAATATATATTTTGCTTGCAGAGCATTGCCTAGACTTGGTGCAGTTATATCCTGGACTGTATTTACTGACAGCAAATATCTGAAAAATTTGGAATTGAATGATATTAGAAAGTTATTGAACTTTATTAAGTGATTAAAGGGAATCTTTCCGAGCCCCTAACCCCTATAATTCCTCCCCAGTACCTTGGACATGTATAGCAAAGCGTCCAGATGGTGTGCCCTACATCTACAAGGTGCTGGGTCTGGCTTATAGGGGTAAGTGGGCCAGACAGGTTCCCTATAAGCTTCCTCAGGAGTCTCAGTGCTGATGCTATACAGTTGTATTTGTGGTTCAATGTTCTTGGAAACCCTTCATTGAAAATCATAATAACATCTGGCCTTTATATAGTTATATGTTAGATAATGTATGTTCTATATATTATAGGGAGGAGACATCAGAAGAGCTTGAGGATTATAAAAAGAAGGATAAAAGTCTTAGAAAGAGGGCAGTGTCAATGTAAGTAGAGAGATCGAGTATTGTAACACTACAGATCACACAATGGTGTAGATGCCTCATTACATATGTATACTTTCAGTAGTGATCTCACATATAAATATAGTGCAGGGGCCTTGCTGGGGGGGGGGGGGGGGGGGGGTTAATGAGGATGTAGCCCCGGGTCTGGTGCTTGTAGCCCCGTGTGTTTTATAATTACCACAGCTGCTTAAACGCAACGGTGGCTTCTGGGGAGTTACGTGCTGTGCGTGGGCACACCAAATGTAACCAGACTTACCACCTCAAGGTAAAGGTATGCAAAGGAGATGTGTGTGTGTGTGTATGATAAATAAATAGATAGATAGATGCTAGATTTGTGTATGTACGATAGAAGTATGTATGATAGATGTGTGTATGTATGATAGATGTT
Organism: Hyla sarda; assembly: GCF_029499605.1. NCBI lineage: Eukaryota > Metazoa > Chordata > Amphibia > Anura > Hylidae > Hyla > Hyla sarda. The sequence continues at coordinate 115,656,681 of NC_079198.1, read as the reverse complement.
TGCATGTTTGCGTGATGTATGTATGTATGTATGATAGATGTAAGTATGATAGATGTGTGTATGTATGATAGATGTGTGCATGTATGATGTATGTATGATAGATGTATGAATGTATGTATGTATATAATAGATGTGTATGATAAATGAGGGGTCTGGAGGAGGAGGCGGACAGAGGGATCTTGAGGAGGAGGACAGAGGGGTCTGGAGGAGGCAGACAGAGGGGTCTGGAGAAGGAGACGAGGTCTAGAGGAGGAGGTAGACAGATGAATCTGGAGGAGGAGGAGGACATAGGAGTCTGGAGTGGAGGTGGACAGAGGAATTTAGAGAAGGAGGCAGATAGAGGGGTCTGGAGGAGGAGGTGGATAAAGGGGTTTGGAAAAAGAGACAGACAGAGGGTTCTAGAGGAGGAGGTGGACAGAGAGCTCTGGAGCAGGATGCGGACAGAAGGGTCTGGAGGAGGAGGCAGACAGAGGAGTCTGGAATTGGACAGAGGGGTCTGGAGGAGGAAGCAGACAGAGGGGCCTGGAGGATGGGGTGGACAGAGGGGTCTGGAGGAGGAAGTTGGCAGAGGAGTCTGGAGGAGAAGGTGGACAGATGGATCTGGAGATGGAAGTGGACAGAGGGGTGTGGAGGAGAAGGGCAGAGAGCTCTGGAGGAGAAAGGCTGAGGGGTCTGGAGGAGGACTGTGCAGAGGTGGGATTCAGCCGAACTGAGAAGAAATAGTGTGTGGCAGTATTACTATTATTATTATAGATACAGTGTGTGGCAGTATTATTATTATAGATACAGTGTGGCAGGGGGTACAGTTTTTGACAGTGTTATATTCCGATGGAACAGTGTATAGCAGGGTTATATTAAGAGGGCATGATGTCTGGCAGGGTTTATTCAGGCGACTTAGTTTCTGGGTATGGGCTGTGGTGGTAATGATGGGGGTTTTCAGTTTGTTGGTCTAGGATGTCCTCCTAAACTCAGGTGACAGACTGATAACATTATTGCTCTTAGACGTATACAATTTTAAATAACCCCTTTTGCTCAGGATAGGGGATACCCACCAATCACCAGAATAGACGTGTAATGTCCCCATAAATTAAGAGAGTAAAATAATGCAATCTCTATTAGAACTGCTCCAGAAACCATACATGAAGTGTTGGTTTCGTATGTGCAGCGTGTTGTGTACAGTAGTGGGAGAATATTAAAGAAGGAAGCTGGGTGTGGTTAGGGGGTGTGTATGAGGGTGTGGTTGTGGCATGTCTGTGGGTGTGGTAAGGGAATTGCTGGGCTATGGGCTCTAGCCCCGGGCCTTTTGGAGACCTAGCAATGCTGATTAAGTGCATACAATAGTTGCCCACAACAAGCATTCAGATACATTCTTTAAATTATTTTTGGCTATAAATTTGATGGCCTGTTCTTAGGACAGACAATACATTTTTGGTTAGTTGGGGCCCATTCACCAGGACAAGCTGCAGTACAAGGGACAGCCATTCCTATGGATTGTGATATCTAGATAAACCAGTGGTTCTCAACCTGGGGTTCAAGTACCCCCAGGGGTACTTAGCAGTCCAGGGGGTACTTGAAAAAAAATCAGTAATGACAGCCACAGCCACTTGTTACTGCTCTGGACTGCTTTGAAAGAAATGGTAGGCTGACATCACCGCACCGAGAAGCGAAGCAGGAGGACAGCAAGGGGAAGTGCGGGTACTGGGCTGCTGTGGGCAATAACTACCATCAGCTTTGTTGCTCCACTGCCCCTGCAGACAGGGGTCCTACTACTATGAGCCATAGCAATAGGTCCCCAGACCAGAGGTGCAATGGAGCACCAAAGCGGGACAGTATGGCGGCCTACAACTATATATGGGGGCAGTTTGGGGGCCTACAGCTATTTTTGGGGGCACAGAGGGGGCCTAACAACTTTATGGGGACATAAAGCAGGTACTATTACTGTGTGTGACAATAAACATGGGGAGTTTGTAAATAGGCGGGTATTGTACCGCAGAAAGAAGCCTAAAATGTTTGTTTGGCTGGTTCAGTGGAGAAGTCTTGTATGGGAGAAATCTTAATGGCGGTCTAGGCCAGATAGCGAAGAAAAGAAAAGTAAACAACTTCGGTTAGAGAAGACTTCACCTGTAAATTGGGGAACTGGGGGGATAGGGAAAGGAACAGGGGACCTGTTATAGAGGATAGTGAAGCATATGAATTATACTATAATCATTACAAAATGTCTCTAATATGAGGGTACAATTCATTGCGAATGGGCTGTCAAGGGGAACTCAGGCAAGAGAACCACTGAGATTAACTATAAGTGTGCCAGAGATTCCTGTTCTACCTCATATTTCATGAGGCTTCTACAGAGTTTTAAATATAGTTTTCAAATTTGTATCCCTGGAAATGTTCATTTATGTCAACTTTTTTTTCTTTTTTTTTTATTAGACTTAGATGTATTTTTTGCTGCATCTGCTGCAACAAAGAAAACTGAGCAGTGAGTATAAGATCAATTTGGATATATTCTGATAAAAAAAAAGATGATCTAACTAACCTTTAGTCTTTCTATATGTCCAGCATGTTTTAGAGACAGGTCAGAAGATTAGATAGGGTCTGGCTGCTGAGACTCCCACCAATTTCTAGAATAAAGGGGCATTAACACTGGGCTGAGTGCGGCACCCCTCCATTTTGCTTGGCTCTCATCAGAAAGCTGATCTCTCAGTATATGGACACAGTCAGTTCTCATAGTGTTTCACTCAGCCTGTACACCACTTACTCAGCTTTCTGGTCAAAGTCAAGAAGAAACAAAGGGGTGAGGACTAAGCCGTTTGTTTATGCCCCTTCTAGCAATTAGTGGGGGTCCCAGCACCCGATCCCATCCCATCTAAACTTCAAGCATGTCTATGACTTGTCAGAAGTTTGCTGAACATTTAGATACACTTTGTATACTTGATATACTAAATATATCAGAATCAGAGCTGTATTTGTCATTAGGTACCCATGAACCTCTGCCTAGGGCAGTAGTGTTGAGGGGGGCACGTGTATAAAACATACATTTTTACTGCATGTTTGTCACAGATCTATATATAAAAAAGAAATCTAACGCTTATGGAATCACCTTAATGGGGTGTATTTAGTCGGCGTGGCCAGGGCAGCACGATCTATAAATACGGCCCTGATCTGCAGCTCTACACATTTCAGTAATAAGTATAACTAACATGCATGTTTACAGAGGTAGCGGATGCCAGCTACAGTATGGTGGCGGAACATAAAGATAAAACAGTGCGCCACTGACTGTGTGGTGACATTGAATCCATTGTATGACATTGTGTAGTACACCATGGATACAGTAGAGAACTTCAAATGATGGTGGTGGCTATATCTGTGGGTTCTGGAATACTTCTCAATGTGAATACCCAGAATTTTCTACATCGCCAGACAAATAGTAATTCTTCATCAACAGACATTTTTAGGAAATGCACTTTTCCAAACAGTCATTATAACCCTCTTAGTGTCCTACACAGTAAAAAGGGAAGATAAGTGTGTTGGGAAAGAGTAGGTTTGTCCTCCCCCCATTAGTTGGTTCGCTTCAGTAGGTATACAGGCCCCTTCATGTAGTTTCCCCCTTTATGCAGGTGCCCTGAGTAGGTAGGTACCCCTGTAGATAGACGTCTCCTGTAGGTAGCTCCCCCTGTAGATTGCTTCTCCTTTTAGGAAATAGCAGCTTCTTATAAAATTGTTTACACCCTGTAGGCAGTAGTCCCATGTACATGGTTGCAGCCCTTTTTAGGAAGTTTTAGTGCAGCAGCCCCCTTTAGTGTAGCAGCCTCCTTTAATGCAGCCACTAATGTTAAGTTAAAAAAACAAACAAAACTATACTTCCCTGGCTCCTCAGCAGGGCCTTTCTTCTTGCCTTCTCCTCCGGTCTGTGCTTCGGCGCATGATAACTTCACTCCTGCGCTGGAGCATAGAGCACAGAGGATGGACACTCGGGCCTCTTGTTGGGCCTGATAATAAAGGTAAAATGGTAACATACAATATGGAGGATCAGATGAAAAATAATGCTAACTACATATCCAAATACAAATGTGAAGTGGGAATCAACATTACCTGCAGTAGATATGCTTTTGTAATAAAAACATCAGGAACTGTCCAAAGCAGGATAGGTTTGCTATGGGAATTTGTTCATGCTCTAGACAGTTCCTGACATGGACAGAGGTTTCAGCAGAGAGCACTGTGATCAGACAGAAAATAAATTCAAAAAGAAAAGAACTTCCTCTGGGGAATACAGCAGCTGATAAGTACTGGAAGGATTAAGATTTTTGACCTGTTGGGGACGAAAGGCGTATGGGTATTGATCAGTGTTATAGGTGGTCTGCTGCTCCAGCCTGCATTTTCCTGGGCTCTCATTCTTAATATCCAACGAGCTTCTAATTTTCTGAGCTTTTTTTCATTGTCTTGAACATCCTGCAAGTTTAGTCTCTGCACTCCCATAAAAGATAATACTTTACTGTCATTAATGTATTCACACCACAAGTAACATTCAGTAATATGTTTCAAACTCTTAAGGACGCAGGGCTTACCTGTACGCCCTGCGGCCGCTCCCCTTCTATGACTTGGGCTCAGGAGCTGTCCTTGTGTCATAGAAGGCCGATATTGGAAGAGATTACAAAAAAGAGAAAACAGGGGGCGCTCCCTTGTAGTGTATATCAACTTGGTGTGAACCCTCCACCACACCTAATTGATATACTAACCTGTTGGGTAAAGACACTATGATCCACGGCTTCTGGAAGTCGTGGTTTACAGAGATATGTTTGGGTGTAGACAAGGTGAGTATAGGTGTGGCTGCTGCACTCGGACTGGTCCTGGACTCCCGTGAGGAGACCAACAAGGATATGCAAATAACAGGAAGAAAATACAGTCTTGGAGGTGCTGATCAAGGATTTGTAAAAAAAAAAACAAGGACTCAGGCCAGCACAGGACAATAGATAATTTATTTATGTCAATACGGACGACGTGTTTCGGCACACAAACAGTGCCTTCCTCAGGTCCAATTATACAATGATATAGAAACAAATATAAAACTATTCCCATTGCAGAAAGAGAATACGGAGTATTCTCTATCAGCAATTTGAATAGTTTTATATTTGTTTCTATAGCATTGTATAATTGGACCTGAGGAACGCACTGTTTGTGTGTCAAAACGCGTTGTCCATATTGTCAAAAATAAATAATCTATTGTCCTGTGCTGGCCTGAGTCCTTGGTTTTGTAACAACTTCTTGAGCAGCACCTCCAAGACCATATTTTTATTTGCGTGTCATAGCAGGGTGGTCCTGGCAGCTATCAGCTGGTGGGACCCATGTCTAATGCCTGACATCACCGATCACAATGATGTTCGACATTAACCCCTTAGACGCTGCAATTAAAGTTGATTGCAGTGAGTAGAAAAATATATATATAATTCCCGGCAACTTAGCAGAAAAGTTCAAAAGAATTGTGCAAAAAGTATTTCAATTTTATATTTAATATTATACATAACTAATACAATCATCGAGTGTAAATTAATCATGCGTGCAATGCAACAGTTACAAGAACAATAATACTATTGTACTATTTTATTCATATGTGAAACTGAAAAGATGTAAATTAAATGAAGAAACCTGGAAGTATCCTCTACCCTAATTATCACCGATGTTAACCCCTTAAGGCCATTTTTTATTTTTGCACTTTAGTTTTTACTTCCACACCTTCTAAAAATCATAACTTTTTCAATTTTCCACCTACAGACCTATATGAGGGCTTGTTTCTTTGCACCACCAATTTTACTTTGTAATACAAGCAATCATTTCCCCACAAAACCAACGGCAAAACCAGAAAAATATATTTGTGGGGCAAAAATGAAAAAAGAAAAAGAAAAGAAAAAACACGCCATTTTGTAAATTTTTTGGGCTTCTACAAAGTGCAATTTTCTGTAAAAATTACACCTTATATTTATTCTGTAGGTCCATAAGGTTAAAAAGGATTCCTTATTTATTTAAGTTGTATTTTATTTGAAAATTTATGTTCAAAATTTTCATCTTCTGACCCCTATAACTTTTTTATTTCTCCGCATCTGATGGCTCATTTTTTTATGCTGTAATCTGAAGTTTTTATCGGTACAATTTATGTTTTAATGGTACTTTTTGATTGCTGCTTTTTTTTTGGGTATACAAAGTGGCAAAAAAATACGTTATTTTGGAATTTGGAATTTTTACATGTATGCCATTGACCTTGCGGTTAAATTAACATAAAATTTTAATAGTTCGGACATTTGTGCACATGGCGGTACCACATATGTTAATGTTTATTTTTGTTTCCATATTTTGGCGGAAAATGGGGGTGATTCAAACTTTTATTATAGAAGGGTTTAATTCATATTTATTAACTTTTTTTAAAACTTTTTTACACCATTTTGTTACTCCCCATAGGGCACTATTACATGCAATCTTCCTATTGCATACACTGTTTATTCAATGCTATGCCATAGCATAGCATTGATCAGTGTTATCGGTGCTCTGCTGCTCCAGCCTGCAGACCGTGACTGCAGGGTCCTTCCGCCATCCTCTAAGCTGATCGGGACACCGCAGTTTTACCGCAGTGGTCCCAATCAGCTCAGCTCAGCTGCCAGGAAAGTTTTTCTTTTTTTTTTTTTAGATGCGGGACATCACTGCGATCGGTGATGTCCAGTGTTAGCCACGGGTCCTGATGGCTATCAGCTCCTGACTCCGCGTTATAGAAGGTGAGCGGGATGAGGGCGTACAGGTACACCCTTCATCCTTAAGGGGTCAATGCAAAATAAATAAATATATATATATATATATATATATATATTTCCCCATACACAACCGATACCCACCCCCATATTTTTTTATACACCACTCACGTGCCCAAAAATAATTGCAGTATATATATATATATATATATATACACATGCCACTATAGCAGAAAAAGGAAACATATATATTATAAATCTTGATTTGTTAATCTGTCATAATATATTATCATTGATCCTCTGTCTTTTTCTTTAGGTCCATTTCATTATGCTGAGAACAACTCACCGTGAATTGGGAATGGTCATCTGGACTCACCTCAGCAGAAATTCGGATAGCTCTAGAAAAATCAAGAAAAAAAGTAAAGGGGGAAAAAAAAAAAAAATCAAAAAAAAAAAAAAAATAAAAGCATTAAAAAAATAAAAAAAAAATAAAAAAAATAAAACACACAAAAAAATAAAAATAAAAACAAAACAATGAAAAATAAAATAAAAAATAAAATAAAATAAAAACATATTTAACCCCCTATAAGAATGATGTGCAGACTTTCATTTAAACTGTCTGGAGCAATTGTATCCATTTTGTTTCCTTCTAAAATAAATATTTATTTGTTTAAACCAAATTGCCCCTTCAGGATAATAATGTGCAGTGGATGAGATGAATCGGCATTGACTGAAGTCTTTTTTCAATGTATGTCAGTGTTGACATCTACATATATTTGTAAATCTAAGAACTCAATTTCTTTGTGACTAAACATGCTGATAAGTCTATCATTCATATCATTATCCTGCAGTGAGGATAGAAAGTGCATTAACCCTTTAAGGACCATGCCCATTTTCACCTTAAGGACCAGACCAATTTTATTTTTGCATTTTCGTTTTTTTCCTCCTCGTTTTCTAAAATCCATAATTCTTTTATATTTCCATCTGACCCATATAAGGGCTTGTTTTTTGCGTGACCAATTGTACTTTGTAATGAAACCTCTCATTTTACCATAAAATGTACGGCGAACCCCAAAAATATATTTTTTAGGGAGGAAATGTAAATGAAAACCACAATTTTGGAGGCTTTCGTTTTCACACTGTATAATTTACGGTAAAAATTACATGTGTTCTTTATTCTGTGGATCAATATGAATAAAATGATACCCATGGCTAGATACTTTTAGATTTTTTTTAAGCGGTACAAAAATATAAAACTTTTTGTACAAAATCAGTAATCTAAAATCGCCCTATTTTGACCACCTCTAACTTTTTCATTTTTCCGTATATAGGGTGGTATGAGGGCTCATTTTTTGCCCCATCATCTGTACTTTTTATCGATACTACATTTGCATTTATGAAACTTTTATATAATTTTTTATTATTATTTTTTGAATAAAATGTGACAAAAAAGCATCATTTTTGGATATTTTTTTTATTTTTTACGTTTACACCGTTCACCGTAGGGGATCATTAACATTATATTTTGATAGTTCGGACATTTACCCACGTGGAGATACCAAATATGTTTATTAAAAAAACGTTTACGCTTTTTGGGGATAAAATGGGAAAAACGGACAATTTTCATTTTTATTGGGGGAGGGGATTTTTCACATTTTCTTTACTTTTTATTTTTACATTTTTCTACTTGTTTTTTTTCACAATTTGAATGTCCCCATAGGGGACTATCTATAGCAATCATTTGATTGCTAATACTGTTCAGTGCTATGCATACGACATAGCACTGATCAGTATTATCGGCTATTTCCTGCTCTGGCCTGCTCGATCTCAGACCAGAGCAGAAGATGCCGGGAGACGGACGGAGGCAGGTGAGGGGACCTCCGTCCACCATTACAGATGTTCGGATCACGGCAGTAGCGCTGTGACTGTGACCCAGATACCTCTTTAATAAAAACTTATGATTAGATAAATGGTTCTTTGGTCATTTAAAAAATAAATCATAATCATCTGTTGGTGAGAATGTTAGACCCTTTTCCATTACTCTCATCTGATCCTCTGTAAACAGTTGATCAGAGAGGTTATGTACTTCAGGTTCTCTTGGCCCTTCTGGTGTAAACCCCGGTCTTTGAACCTCTGGTCGCCTGCTTTGATGGTTGGCCCTTGGGGGTGGTTCCTCTGCTCTCACCTTGTACAAACGTCTGCCTAATAAATCCCCTCCCTGGGAGCTGTGTATAGAAGGATATCCATCTCCACCTTGTTGCACCAGCTGTATACACTGGGGTTAACATTGTCAGATTGTTTTTTTTTTTTTTTTTCTTTTCAACTTTCTTACTCTGGATTTCACCCTTCCATTTAGGGAAATCACATCTAGATCACTTTTCCAAACACTAAGGGGGAGATTTATCAAAACCTGTCCAGAGGAAAAGTTGCCCATAGCAACCAATCCGCTTCCTTCTTTCATTCTTAACCTCTACAACAGTCAAGGTCTCTGCAACATGAAATAAGCAATCGGATTGGTTGCTATGGGCAACTGGGCAAGTTTTCCTTTGCACAGGTTTTGATAAATCTCCCCCTAGGAGTTGAGGTCTTTTTTTTTTTTATCTTTATCTTCAAGGAATCAATCTGACCCTCTAATTTCTATGGTCTTTCCATCATTACCAATCAACAGTTCAATACATGTTTTCAAACATTTACTACAGGTTTCCTTCCATCTTGTTAAATAGCAGCAAAGTAAAAATGGCATGCATGTCACACATCGGCCCTATGAACACAATTTTTGTGAATATTAATGGCTTTGTCAAGCACCAATTATGTCTTCCTAAATGCAGGTTAGCTGCAAGGAAATAATGGCATGCATTTGACACAGATTTTCCCTGAGAAGACATATTTGTGAATATTATTGGTTTCATCAAACACCTATTACATCGTTAATATACTCTAATGTAGTGTCTGTACTTATTTATGCGATAGCAGCAAAGTTAAAAGAGCATGCATTTCACATGGGTTTGTCCTGTGAACACATTCTTCTTGATTATTATTGGTTTCATCAAACACCTATTGCATCTTACTAGTTGTGAGATAGCAGCAAAGTAAAAAGGGCATCCATGTGACACAGATTTGCCCTGTGAAGACTAAGGGTGGTTTCACACCACGTTTTGTACTTACCGTTACCGTATGCGGCTGGGAGGAGGGGGGCGGGTCTTAATCACGGTGCCCACACTCAGCCGTATAGGGGAACTGTATTTAATGCATGTCTATGAGCCGACCGGAGTGAACCGCAGCCTTCGGTCGGCTGCGTTTTCGGCTGTATGCGGTTTCCTGACCGCAGCCAAAAACGTGGTCGACCGATTAAGCCCCGCCCCCCTCCTCCCTACCGTATACGGGAACCGTAAGTACAAAACGTGTTGTGAAACCACCCTAACCTAGTACCTAGCCATTTCAAGTTCTCACTGCTTGCAAAAGGCTATTTGGTTTCTGCAGATGATCCAGCTTTTCTGGACTACATGAGTATTACGATGGGGGCAGAGAATTCTGACAATATGACAGTGACCTGTCAGTGGATTCCTCCATTTCTACTGTTTCCTCATCTCTGTCTTTGCCTCTCCCTCCTACTGCTACACAGAAGGATAGCACTAGCCACGAGGAGGAATTGTTTGAGGAGAGTCAAGCTTTGGAGTGTGTTGCCGAGGTGCGGGGGTGGAATAATTGGCTGAGCGTAGCACAAATGGGACTGGTGGTGGTAGGCATGGTGGTTATGCTGGAGGAAAGCAGAGAGCCCAAGAAGTTCATGAAGAGAGGAGTGTTATGGATGATAAAAAGTTTGATGTTGAGGATAATGTCATGTTACATAGCTACATAGTTAGTACGGTTGAAAAAAGACATACGTCCATCAAGTTCAACCAGGGAATTGAAGGGTAGGGGTGTGGCGCGGCGTGATATTGGGGAAGGGATGGGATTTTATATTTCTTCATAAGCATTAATGTTATTTTGTTCCAGGAAAGTATCTAACCCTGTTTTAAAGCTGTTACTTTTTCCTGCTGTGACCAGTTCCTGAGGTAGACTGTTACATAAGTTCACAGTTCTTATGGTAAAGAAGGCATGTCGCCCCTTGAGACTAAACCTTTTCTTCTCCAGACGGAGGGAGGGCCCCCTCGTCCTTTGGGGGGGGGGGTTTGACCTGGAACAGGACGTGGGAACCAGTTGAGGAGGAGCTGACCTGTTCAAAGCAGAAGAGTAGTGGCAGTGGCAGAAAAGAAGAGCATAGCCGAGGTAGGGGAAGAAAACCTGTGAAACGTAACAGGCATAGGACTGCTGGTCTGATGAGCTCAGGTGATGGTGATGCCTCTACAAGTTCAGGTTCTATACAAAAAAAACTTCCAGGGGAGGGGCACAGTCAGGTGGTACAGTCCCTGTCAGGTATTCTGCTGTGAGTAATTTCTTTTCTACCTTACCTGATGCAGAGAACTTGGCACAATATTGTCTCTGCAAACAGAAAGTAAGCCATGGCTAGGGTCCGACTACAGATACTACATCTCTATGTAGACATATGGAGTGTCACTACAGCCGCTAACGGTACGTGAGACGATCGAGATGCCCCACAACATCAGGAAAACACTGCTGCTGCTACTGATGATCTTTTAGATCCCTGCCAACTGTATAACAGCCAGGCCTCGACCACAGGCAGCCCATTTTCGGGATTTGCCTCCAAAGTCCATGTCCTCCAAATAAGAGTATTGTCCGTTCACCCTGTTGTAGTGTGTCTCAATTCGCACCTGGCAAAACTGTTGGTGGCGCAGGTGGTCACGTATCATCTTGTTGACTCCTCAGCCTTCAGGCAACTAATGGGGTGTGCCCAGTAGTGATGACCGGCATTGCACATATTCGAATTTGCAATATTTTGTGAATATATAGACGAATATTCGTCTTATATTCCCAAATATGACGTATTCGTTATATTCGCATATGCGAATATTTGCGTATTTGCGTAATTGAGGAAGAAAACAGTGAGGGGGTGGGCAAATTTACTATTGGTTGCTAAGGATGTTGTTGATAACCTCTGACAAGTGTATTTACATCATTATAATTGGCCCACAAGTGAAAAGAAGGAATGTGCGAATATTCACATATGGGAATATGCGCATATGTGGAAAAAAGTGAATATTTTCGCATTATTCGCGAATTTGGGATATTCGCGATAAAAATTAGAAGTGTGAATATTCACACCCAACACTAGTGCCCAGGTGGCACATACCTAGTTGCCATTATTTAGCAAAGAAAGCCTTGCCTGCTTTGCACAATCATGTGACAGAGAGGGTGGGCCACACCATTATTTCATCCTACATGAATAGAACTAGAATACCAACAAAGTTGAAAAAAGCCCAAAGGACAAAAAAAAAAAACACTAATGGTTAAGTAAATACAATACCATAATCAGCCTACATCCTACAAACAAGGGTTAGGGTCTTTCCCCAGGAAGAATTGTGTAGCTGATAAGATTTTAAATGTGATTTGTTTCTCTCCTTACGTTGAAATGTACCAGGAAGATCGTATTTTTGATATGGTTCATGACATGATGTTAAGTATTGTATTACCTGTTGGGGTATGTTCATACGGAGGAATTGGAGAGGAATTTCCACGAGTAGTTCTGCTCGCTTTTTCCTCACCATATCATTCAGCAGTGAAAACCCCATAGAGTTGTACAGAATTTCTGCCCCTCAGTTCACACTGAGGAAATTCCCCAAGCAGAATTCTGACGAGGAAGTATGTTCCGCTTGAAGAAAGAACATGTTCTTTCTTTAAGTGTGTTCCGCTTGAAGAAAGAACAAGTTCTTTCTTTCAGGCGGAATCAGCGTTGTTCTCCCATAGAGATCAATGTTATTTTTTTTTCAGTCACAAGCATTTCCAAGCGGAATATTTATGAATTAAAAAAATACATATATCCTCTTCTCCTCCTCCACATGAAACCTGCATTTCCGCGCGGAATTGCTGCTAATTCTGAGCGGAAAAAAAAATTTATTTTGGAGTGGAAATCTTCAGCGTGATTTCCGCCCCAATTCCTCAGTGTGAACATACCCTTAAGGTTTATTTTATTCCCAATAAAGAATTGCGTAGCTTATAAGATTTTAAATGTCATTTGTTGTTCTCCTTAAGTTTACCAGGAAGATTGCATCTTTCATAGAATTATTGTCCTCATAGTCAGTATTCTATTACCTGTTAGGGTACATAATATCTAGTCTCAGTAAAGTATCATACAGCCTATTAAATTATTTGTTTTTTTCCCCTTTCTTCTCAAGAATAAATATATATGAGATAAATAATATTCTTATGCATGTTTGTGTTTCCAAAGATATATTTTTTTCAATGAAGCATTGCATAGCCTACAAGAAATGTTTAAGAGTCAGAGCAGTAGGGTTAGGGTTAGGGTTAGAGTTTCCCCAGGAAGGATTGTGTACTGATGAGGTTTTAAGTATCATTTGGTCCTCTCGTTAAGTTGAAATGTACCAGGATGATAGTATATTTGATATGTTTCGAGTCATCATGTTAAGTATTGTATTACCAGTTAGGGTTAAGGTTTATTTTTTCCCCAATGAAGAATCATGGATGTATTATACAGCCTATCAAATTATTAGTGTTTTTCCTATCTTCTCAAAAATCAATAAATATGAGAGAAAAAGTAGTCCTATGCATGTTTTGGTTTCCAAATATATATTTTTTCAATGAAGCATTGCTTAGTCTACAAGATTTTGCATGTCTTTTGATGCCCTCGTTGAGAAAAAATGTTCAAGAGTGAGGGCAGTAGGGTTAGGATTTTTGGTTAGGGTTTGGGTTTTTCGGTCAGGGTTAGGGTTGTGAATAGAGATGAGCGAATCGAAGTTGACGAACCCGAATTCGTTACAAATTTCATGAAAAATTTGATTCGCAATGAATACGAATATCATGCAAATTGCTTCATTAAACTCAATTTTACAGCGTTCCAGGCTATTGGGGACCTAAGATGGCGGATCCACATGTGAGTACATGGGGCAGGTGATTATGGGAGAGCGGGAATGAAAGTAGGCGGGCTGACCCTGAATCACATGTGAGATGCAGCCTATCAGTATTCACTGACCCCTGTGATGTCACAGCCCCTATATAATCGGCGGCCATGTTGCCTCTCTTCATTTAATCTATGCACTCAGATGGAGAGGACGGGACTGCGTGTGTGTGAATAACTCATACCACAGCGTTACACTGCAACTGCTAGTCACATCAGCATTAGGGAAAGGCAGGAGTGCAGAGTGCTGTGCTGTTAAACTGAGAAGGATCATTGATTGCTAAACCTCCTATTCACGTTATTGAGCATTGCAGCAGAGAGGGGCTGTCAGCTGCCTCATACAGATCTCCAAGCTGCCTGAACTTTCTGAAGCATCTTATCTCCTCCTTGTTCAGCCCAACTGAGTTTATTTTCGTTTGCTCCACAAAACTTCTGCTGCTCAGAATTGTGTGACAGAGTGCAATTTAGGGTTTAATCCCTAGGTTTTTTTTGTGGTGCTGCACTGTTGGGTTCTGCTGCTGTTCAGAAATACGTGATTGTTCAGTGGACTGTAGTGCATTTACACCATTTTGTACCTGTTAATCTGTCAAGGGACTGGCTACATACTGTGCAAGTCCAAACAATACTATTCACCGGCTGTTTTTTTTTTCTGCGTATAGTTACGCATATATAACTGCCCTCATCAGTGCATACCGCATAGGTACATGCAAGTATTGTACCATTTAGTACCTCTTAAGCTGTCAAGGTGCTCCATACCGTCCGTCAAAGTCCAAACAATAGTATCCACCGGCTGGTGTTTTACAAAAATACAGAGTTTTTTCTGCTAATAGGCATATTACTGCCCTCATCAGTGTATACCGCATACGTACATCTAAGTATTGTACCATTTAGTACCTGTTAAGCTGTCAAGGTGCTCCAAACCGTCAAAGTCCAAACAATAGTATCCACCGGCTGGTGTTTTACAAAAATACAGAGTTTTTTCTGCTCATCAGTGCATACCGCATACGTACATCCAAGTATTGTACCATTTAGTACCTGTTAAGCTGTCAAGGTGCTCCAAACCGTCAAAGTCCAAACAATAGTATCCACCGGCTGGCGTTTTACAAAAATACAGAGTTTTTTCTGCTAATAGTTAGGCATATTACTGCCCTCATCAGTGCATACCGCATAGGTACATCCAAGTATTGTACCATCTAGTACCTGTTAATCTGTCAAGGGCCTACATACTGTTCAAGGACAGCCATAAGTAATCACCTGCTGCTGTTCTAGACAAATACTGTTTAAATAGTAGTGTAGCGTATTGTTTTTTTTTTTTTTCAAAAATACTTTATTAGTAGACAGAGTTTGACAAAACAGACAATAGCCATTTTACGATGTACAAGTATATCACTGGTGATACAGAAAACAGCAGGTGTATCATTAGGCCATCTACGCCATCTAAAGATATAGAATAGTCAAGACTCCATCAATTTTCTTTTTAAAAGAACATACATATATAAACCTAGAACCGTCAAACTGTAGTAATCTCACTCCCATAAAACACATTACATTCTCTCGGAAGGACCATCGAGACATACAAGTCTCTTGCTCTCTACTACCCATTCATTCGTTGTCACCCAAACCTCATGTTGGAACTTCTAGGTTGCCCAATGTTCCCTTCAACCGCTCCCTATAGTACCAAGTAGAAGACCTAAAATGTGTTACTATTCTATGATGTTCCAAGTCATCAGGTAAGTAGGGCAAGTATTTTTTCCATTTATTGAAAAAGGACTTGGCATGTAGTTCTGAGTTCCTAATGGCCAGTGTTAGTTCCCTATTTAAGACCGAATGTAGTTCCTCTCGAATTTCTGCAATCGTCGGGACCGTGGGCACAAGCCAATGTCTTAGAATACACTGTTTGGTGACCAATATTAAGACATGGATCCCCTTGGATATTCTACCCCTATCAGGAGGGTCAGAATCTGTGAGTGGTAGATAATGAAAGAGGTAAGGTTCAGGAGAAGTAGGAAGGGCCCTGTCCCAAATGGTGCGTATTAAATCCCTAACTGCCATCCACACTTGCATTACTCTGGGACACTCCCACATACAATGTTGGAGATCTGCCCCCGGAAGACCACAAACAGGGCAGCTGGTGAGATAAGGAGGAGGGGGTGGGGATCCCCGGGTGGGGATCCCCTCCATCTAAAAGCATACGTTGCCTTGTGTAATATTCTCCAGTGAATCTCTTTAAGCTGTGCACTAGGGGTTGAGTGGTATACTGCCAACAATCCTTCCCGCATCAAGTTGTATAATTCCGGGGTATCTACAAATTTCGCCCACTTAGTGATTTAGCAGCCACTCCCCTTAACGCTACATCCCTGATGTTTGTGTAGATGAACGAAAGGGAGCGGCTGCTTGTCCCTATACCCATAAGACTATCAAAAGCACTCCTTTTCTCCACTGATGCGTACCCTCTTACCAGCCCATGGAAGAACGAACGGAACTGATTATACAGCCAACGGTGTATCCCAGTCAATTCATATTTGTAGCTAAAATTCTCCCAGCTCAAGAACAGACCATCTGTGGAAGACAGGAGATCTCCAAAGGTGTTGATGCCCCTGTCTCTCCACACCTTACTAAGCGGGTTTGAGGTACAGTGTTTAAGCGCTGGTCTCTGCCACAACCTATAAGACTTTGACAGACTCCAGGGCAAACCGTATATTTTACGAACTGCTTTCCATGTGGCCCTTGTGTCAGCAAACAGAACCTTGCGCTTATGTCAGTGGTAATGTCTCTAAATGGTAAGTGGAGCAAAGTCGCCAAGGAACCCAAAGTGGAAAGATCAGTCTCTAAGTTCGTGTTTGAAAAATAACATGTATTAAAGGCCCAATCCTAACATCATCGTGTCGTAAAAGAAGAGGAATGGTTTGAAGTGGGTAAAGTAGTTTAGGGAAGCTCATCATTTTTATCAGCTGTATCCTACCCATCAGGGACAGGGGAAGGGATCTCCACTTATCTAGTTCCCTTTCAATTTTAGAAATAATAGGGGGGTAGTTTAGATTACAAAGGGACATTGGGGTTCTCCCTATTTTTATACCTAGATATGTAATATACTGTTTCGCAATTTGTATTGACAAAGACGGGAAATGATTCATGCCATCCGGGCCCAAGTAAAGTAATTGACATTTAGAAATATTAACCCTGTAGCCTGAAAAAGTTCCATACAATGCCAGCACCCCAAACACCTCTTTTAAGTGTGCAGCAGGATCATTTAAATACAACAGAGTATCATCTGCAAAGCAGCTAATCTTTATTTCCGAATCACCCACAGTGATACCCCTATATACTGGAAATTGTAAAAAATGTTGTGCAAGTGGCTCTAAAGCCAAATTAAAAAGTAAGGGTGACAATGGGCACCCCTGTCTCGTCCCCCTTTCCAGCAAATGGCTCCGACAAGAATCTTGGTAGGTGTATTCTAGAAGTGGGAGTAGCATATAAAGCCTGTAAGAACACTCTAAAATGTCCCAGAATTCCCGCCTTGTCTAACACCATATCCAGCCAGGTCCAGTGCACATTGTCAAAAGCTTTTTCAGTATCTAGGGCCAATAATGCCGGAACCTGGCTGGAGTATGGGTGAAATGTCACCTTCCCCTGTACCGCAAGGACAGTCCTCAGGTTGAATACAGCCGCTCTCCCTTTCATAAAACCCACTTGTTGCGGCCCGATCAACTTAGGTAGAAGGGAGGCCAATCTGTCCGCTAGCAACTTAGACAGTATCTTGACATCTACATTAATTAATGAAATAGGGCGGTATGATTCCGGTAATGAAGGGTCCTTTCCCTGTTTATGTAAAACTTTTACATGGGCCATGTTTCCCGTCGGTAATAAAGTACCAGTTGAAAAAATATGGTTATACACCGCTAGAAGTGAGGGGCAAATTTTATCATTCAACAATTTAAAGAATTCCCCCGAATAACCATCAGGTCCTGGAGCTTTGTGGGCCTTCAGATTTCTAATCTCCTTAGATATCTTCTCTACCGTCAGGGGGGCATTTAACTGGAAACGGTCTTCCTCAGTCAGATTCGGTAACCTAAGGTTATCTAAAAACTGTCTCCCTGCTGTTATATCTATGTCCTGCTTGGAATAAAGATGTTCATAACATTTTTTAAATATCCCTACTACCTCCCTAGGATGTTTTTGCAGCATCCCTGTGCTATCAATCATTGGTCTAATGGGTTCCGGCAGCTTTTGTCCCCTCGCCATGTTTGCTAACAGTTTGCCCGCTTTGTTCCCGTACTTATAGAAATCAGCTCTGAAAACATCCCCTCTATATTTGTCTACATTCGCCTGTGCCGTGTCGAAATTGTCTTTTGCCATAGTCCAGGATTGTTTGGTAGCCTCACCAGGGGAAGTCTGAAAAGCTGTGTATGCCCTCCTGAGGGTTTCAGTCATGTCAGTGTACTTGTCCCTAGCAAGCTTCTTGTAGTGTGCCATATGCGCTATAATTCTACCCCTGAGTACCGCTTTCCCAGCCTCCCAGAACAAGAACGGGTCTCCATTGTGCATCTCATTTTCCGCCGCGTACTCCACCCACCAATGACTCAAGGCCTGTGCAAACTGTTCGTCTTTAAGAAGATAAGAAGGAAATCGCCACGTTTTGTCCGTTCCCCGCGGAAAAGTAGGTGCTATATCCACTCCCACCGGAGCATGGTCCGATATCACCATATCATAAATATTGACATCGGAGACCTTCGATAGAAGCCCATTGGAGACAAATAGGTAATCCAAGCGTGACCATGAACGGTGGGAGTGGGAATAGTGGGTAAATTCCCGCTCTGCAGGCCTAAAATGTCTCCATGAATCATAGAGATTTGTTGCCTGTGTAAATGACTGTAAATAAAGCTCCCTTTGGAACTGTGAACCTTGACCCTCTCTCTTTCTATCTTCTGATGTATGCATGACAGAATTAAAGTCCCCACCTACAATAATCGTTTGTGATGCATCTCCCTGTACAAGGGTAGTGAGGTGGGTAAAAAAGGTTGTTTTTCCCATCTGCGGGCCATACACATTATATATGCTGATCAAACGGTCCCCTTCCTCCACTAGAACATTTTGCAGCATACCCTCATCATCCTCCCAATGTGACCTCACCGACAGTGCCATTCTCTTATGAATCAGGATCACCACACCTCCCTTGCCAGCTACTGCCGGCGAGCCCCATACAGCTCCCACCCACAATTTCTTAAGTCTAATAAAATCCTCCTGACGCAGGTGCGACTCCTGGAGTAGCGCCACATCCGCTTTCAATTTTTGCAGATGCCGAAGCACCATGGAACGCCTTCCAGGAGACCGCATCCCTTTAACATTCCATGTAATCACTTTCATAATACGATATATAAGCTTAGGTTGTTAAATTGCATGTCATAAAACATTTCTTTGTAGCAGTAGAGAAGCATAATGTCACGATATCTCGAGCATTTCCCTTGACAATTACCAAATTGTGTCCCATGAGAGTGAACCCGCCCCATAACAATCCCCAAACCAAAAATATAACATATAAAACCCACAGTGTAAACTGCAACTAGCGGAGACTGCAAAAGTCTCCCTGAGCTCATATCTTCTAGTACTTCACTTTTTTCGCGAACAGGTTGCAGGTGCTCATTTCCCTGCCAGAAACTCCTACCAGAATCCAGGAGCAACAGAAAGCAAGAGGAAGAAAAGAAGACAAAACTCAGCCCGAAAGAATAGCAAAGACAATCAGAGAAACAGAGCCAGGTACAGCCCGGTGGGGGGGGGGGGGGGGGGGAGGGGAGTTGGGAAAGGGGGACGAGGAGGGGATGGGGGGAGAGGGAGTGGGGGATGGGGGGAGGTATCAAAGGAAAAAAAGAGGATTATATTGAGCGTGAAGAAGACAGGAGAATACAACAACAGAGAAGAAAAGGAAACGCGCAGACTCTGTGGGCACATAAAATTAATTTGTTACCCCTCCAATATCCCGGATGATGTCTATGACTCATCATTATATAGATATAAAGTTCCTGTAGCATAGTCACTGATAATATTCCGTATTTATGCAGAAAAATATGAGGCAAAAAGAAAACATGAATGGGGAAAAAGGAAGAAATAAAAAATAAAATGAACATGCTTGGCCCCCCGTCCAAGAACCGTAGACGAAATCCAGAAGAACCATCTCAGGTACGTATACGTGTTGCCGTGAGAAACAACCTGTATGTAAAGGTCCAAGGATCCAGTAGGCCACGAAGCTCACAGAAAGTTGCCTGTCTTCCCTATGCAGAGGGAGGGAAGATTCGGTAAAACAATATCCATCCATCTAAATGTGGTCACTCCATAGCCTCCAAAGGCACCGGCGGGCTCTTGTGGCGTCTGCGTTTGTAGGTGTCATGCGTTTCAGTTGACGCCGCAGCCACCCTGAGGTTAAGAGCTGCTTGTGCCTCCTCCGGAGTACGGAAAACCTCTGCCGATCCATCTTGCTTGAAGATGCGTAGGGTAGCTGGATATTGAAGAGCAAACCTGCGCTGCTGCGCCACCAGTTGTGAGCATATAGGTGAGAACGCCTTGCGCTTCTTCGCTACCTCGGCCGAGAAATCATTAAACAGCAGAACACGGTGGCCTCTAATAAGCAAAGGCGATGTCATCTTTTTATATGTTGTCAAGAGCAATGCCTTTTCTGCGTAATTCAGATATTTTGTGATGACTTGTCGCGGGCGCGCATCGCCCGGGGTAGAGGCAGACGGTGATGAGGACTTCAGCGCACCCAACCTATGGGCCCTTTCCACCAGGAACCGTGCATTAAGCCCCAGCGCTTTCGGTAAGTCCTCAGCACATATGGCAGGAAGTAAATGCACTGGGATAGATTCCGGCAGTCCCACCAGCCGCAG
This sequence comes from Hyla sarda, assembly GCF_029499605.1. Lineage (NCBI taxonomy): Eukaryota > Metazoa > Chordata > Amphibia > Anura > Hylidae > Hyla > Hyla sarda. Next base: position 115,636,039 of record NC_079198.1, on the reverse strand, counting down.
ATTGCTCCTTCTGGAGCGGTTCTCTAAATCATCAGTCTTTTCCTGCAGTGCCTTTGTAAGCCTCAGAGACTGTTGTCATTTCTGGTTTGTAGCCATTACTTCCTCCTCCATTACACCCAATCTTTCTTCTAAATCAGTTATCTTAGCAATGTGTATTGTGACTTCACCTTGAACATTCTTGAGTGATGCCGAGATAGTATCATTCAGCTGTTCTTTTATACCAGGCAGCAGTATTTTAGCTACCTCAGCAGCTAGCTGGGCAACCAGTGCCTGAAAGGTGACAGGGAGATCGGGAATCACAAAATCTCCCTGGCCCTGAGTTAACGGAGATACTTGTCCCACTGAGGAGGGTATAGGAGGAGGTGCGCATTCCTCTTCAGTGGCGCGAAGCGTCGCTATTTTCTCCGCGCTTACCTCGCCCCTAGGTGGTGCCGGTGTTGTTGCACGCTGGCTCTGTCCGTCACCGCCGCGGCTAAGAAAACGGTCCATCCGATCCCTCGGACCTTCAGTGAACCGTTGGTGGGTAGACAATGCCTAAATAGTGGCTGATATAGTCGGCGGGAGCAGGTATATGTTGTGTTCGGGCCGGAGCTCTGTCTCCCTGCTGCCTACATCCGCGCACCGGAACCGGAAGTCTAGCGTATTGTAATACCCTCATAAACACACTAAGTATGTCAGGTAGAGAAGTGGCAGAGGCCTAAATACTTCAGGCAGAGTTGGCAGCAGACTTGGGGCGAGTGGCAGCAGGAGTCACAGCGAGAGGCCTGAGCTCCCGTTATCAGCCAGCGGTCGTGTCTCCACCAGCAACCCATCTGCCGTCGTCGATTGGTTAACAAGCTCATCCACATAATCACAAGTGACCCCCAGTCAACAGTTGGTGGGTTCCTCAGACACAACCCTCAGTTGGCATGGCCCGGGAGCAGTCCTTGTCCTCCCATTGCCTTTGTCCTATGCTGTTCCCTTTCCTAAAGAAGTATCTTATGCTGTGGGTTCAGCTCCACTATTTACTGAGGACGATCCAATAGAGGACAGTCAGCAGCTACTGGACAGCCAAGAAGTGGAGGAGACATGCGCCGCTTGCTCCGCTAGGCGGCCAAGTAGTGATGCGGCGAGTGACGTGGGAGGTAGTGTTGCAAGTGTTCAGGGTCCTGAAGCAGACACTGTTGGGGAACCTGAGGAGGACATCAGTGACGTGCACACAACTGTTGATGATGATGAAGCCGATCGCATTTGGGAGCCAGGTGCAGAAGGGGCTTCATAATCATCGGGAGAAAAGAGTTGCAGGTTTCCCTTGAGGCAGCAAGGCGGTAGCACGGTTGGCAGCCAGCGTGGTGGCAGTAGTGGAAATTCAGGAGCCAAACGTGCCCGGGGGAGACCACCTGCTTCGCGGCAGCCTACCTTTCCGGCAGGTAGTGGAACAGGGGTTCCTGGAGACGGCGCCAGTAGCAGTCAATTAGTGCGGACTGCTGGTGGGAAAATCAGCTACTCGGCGGTGTGGAAGTTTTTCATAAGGCATCCGGAGGAGGTTCACGTAGCCACATGCAAGATCTGTCAGCAGAAGGTGAAGCGTGGCTAGGGTCCCAATGTCGGCACCACCATAAAGCGGCCTGGGAGAACCGTGGCTCCAATGTAGTGGTCCAGCCTGCTGCATCACCCAGTGGCCATCCGCTCCCTCCTTCATCCAGCCAAGGCTCCACCACCTCAGCCGAAGGGAGCTGTGTGTCAAACCCTCCTTCTGTCGCTCCTGCTTCTCCCGCTTTTAGTCAGCCATTTCGCCAACAATCCATCTTCAAAGCCATGTCCAAGAGACAACAGTATGCGCCCACTCATCCAATGGCGCAGAAGTTGAATGTGCTCCTGTCCAAATTGCTGGTGTTGCAGTCCCTCCCTTTTCAAGTGGTGGACTCTGCCCCTTTCAGAGAATTGATGGCTTGTGCCGAGCCGAGGTGGAGAGTCCCAAGCCGTCATTTCTTTGTAAAGAAGGCAGTACCAGCCCTGCATAAGTTTTGTACAAGAGAAGGTGGGCCAGTCCTTGAGCCTGTCGGTGTGTTCAAAACTGCACGGCAGCGCCGACGTGTGGAGCTGTAACTACGGGCAGGGACAATACTTGTCTTTTACGTCTCACTGGGTAAATGTGGTTCCTGCACAGCCACAACAGCAACTTGGACAGGTCACACCGCTTCCTCCTCCACGCTCTCGCTCACAGGCAGTTGGTCCTGTTACAGTGTTCGATGCTGCCTCCTCATGCTCCACCGTGTCCTCGGCCTCCACTGCATGTCCAAATATTGGTGGCCATTCATCGTACCATGTGTGTAGGGCACGGCGGTGTCAAGCTGTTCTTCACATGGTTTGCCTTGGCGAACGGAGCAACACAGGGGAGAAACTGCTAAAGTTTATTCGTAAAGAAATCCGAGTATGGCTTACTCCACGAAATCTGGAAATGGGAACCATGGTGAGAGACAACGGGAAGAACATCTTGTCCGCGCTGCGACAAGGAAGTATGAAACATGCGCCCTGCATGGCACATGTGTTGAATCTGGTTATCAAGAACTTCCTCAAGTCTTCACCCCATTTGCAAAACATCCTGAAAATGGCAAGGAAACTGTGCATGCACTTCAGCCACTCGTACACCACCAAGCACACCTTCCTTGAGTTGCAGCGTCAGAACGGTATCCCACAACATAGTCTTATTTGTGACGTTGCCACATGTTGGAATTCCACCCTCCATATGTTGGACAGACTATACGAACAAAGAAAAGCCATCACAGATTTCTTGATGATCCAAGCAGATAGGACTACTCCCCTGTGTAACTTCAATGTGAACCAGTGGCAGCTCATACGTGACACCTGCCTTTTGCTGAGGCCCTTTGAGGAAGCCGCATTATTTGTGAGTCGCCTGGATTAAGCCATGAACGACGTAATTCCACTCCTACATTTCCTACAACAAATGATTGAAACCATGGCTGGTCACGGCAATGGAGATGTTGTGCCTACATCTCAAGGCTACATGAGCCCTGTGGGGACTGAACTGAAGGAGGAGGATGATGAAGGGCAGAGCAGAGCACAGTTTAGGTTGTATGAGATGGCCGGTGTTTCTAGTCTTCGGACAGGAGAGGAGGAGTATGAGGAGCTTGAGGGTTATGAGGAAGTTGAGAAAGAGGACCCAGACACACCGTGGCAGTATGTAGTGGAGATGGAGGCAGGTAGTCCCTCCGAGTCACTGGCGCAAATGGCACGATGCATGCTCAGTTGCTTGCGTAGTGACCCCCGAATTGTCAAAATTCGTCAGCGGGGTGACTTCTAGATCTACACCTTATTAGACCCTCGCTACCGTCCCAAAATGGGGGCCTTTTTTACACCCACTGAGAGGGAGGACAAACTGACCTACTACAGAGACATTCTACGTAGTCAGTTGGCTGATGCCTATCGGCCACATGGTCCATCCACTCGCAGGTCTGACTCGGGGGGCCCTCTGCGCTCACCTTCCACTGCCATGGCTGCTGGGGAGGGGAGTGGTGGGAGGAGCAGTACCAGCTCAGAGTCTACAGTTGCTGATGAGTAGCTTTCTTCACCCGCATAGTGAAGCAACTCATCAGCAGCAGGAAGACATGGAGCAGGACCTGAACCAGCAGGTGCTGGCATACCTTGACATGGCCATGCCAACAACCATTGAAGATCCGCTGGACTTCTGGGCAGCCAAACTTGATTTATGGCCACAACTAGCAGAGTTTGCCCTGGAATAGCTGTCCTGCCCGGCCAGTAGTGTGCCATCAGAGCGGGTGTTTAGTGCGGTTGGGGCCATAGTCACCCCAAGGCGAACTCGTCTGTCCACCAAAAATGTGGAGAGACTGACGTTTGTCAAGATGAATCAGGGATGGATCAGCCAGGATTTCCAGCCACCAATGCCAGATGCCTCAGAGTAGATTGACCAAGCTGCTACACCAACATTTCCCAATTATGGTTGGTTATGAAATCCTCTTGAGTTATCAATTAGGGTTATGGAACCCTCTTTGGTACTGCGATTGCCTGCTCCTTGCTCATCCTGTGTCTTTCAGGAACTACTTGCCTCACTGATGCTTCTGACCTTGGGCCTTTAATTTTTGGATGTTTAGCAGTAGCTAAATATATGCTTAATGCAAATGTCAACATTGATCTTTAAATGTAAGGGGTTATGAAACCCTCTTGGGTACTGCGAATGCCTGCTCCATACTCATTCTGTGTCTTTCAGGAACTACTTGCCTCCCTGCCCTCAGGCCTTGGGCCTTCAATTTTTGGATGTTTAGCAGTAGCCAAATACATGCTTAACGCAAATTTCAACATTGACTTTTAAATGTAAGAAGATGGTTATGAAATCCTCTTGGGTACTGCGAATGACTGCTCCTGACTCATTCTGTATCTTTCGGGAACTACTTGCCTCCCTGATGCCTCAGGCCTTGGGCCTTCAATTTTTGGATGCTTTGCAGTAGCTAAATACATGCTTAATGCAAATTTCAACATTGATCTTTAAATGTAAGGGGTTGGTTATGAAACCCTCTTCGGTACTGCGAATGACTACTCCTGACTCATTCTGTGTCTTTCAGGAAATAATTGCCTCCCTGATGCCTCAGGCCTTGGGCCTTAAATTTTTGGAAGTTTAGCAGTAGCTAATACATGCTTAATGCTAATTTCAACAATAATCTTTAAATTCTCGGCGCTCTGCTAGGGCCTTCTCCTGCCCCGCCGGAGCCGATCCGAGGACCTCACTAAACCATCCAATCGGTAGTAGAGACATGCGGTGTGTACAAAGGGCAGGGACTTAATGAACCTGAGCTTATGACCGGCGCTTAGTTGTGATTCTTCTTTCCTGGCAAATAATTGCAATCCCTGATCCCTATCGCAAAGGGGGTTCAGCGGGTTACCCGCATCTGTCGGTGAAAGATAGACACACGCTCGTCCGTTCAGTGTAGCACGCGTGCAGCCCCGGACATCTGAGGGCATAACACACCTGTTATTGCTCGATCTCGCGAGTGATCGTGCAATGTAAGGGGTTATTAAAGCCTCTTGGGTACTGCTGATGCCTACTCCTGCCTGCTCCTGTGTCTTTCAGGAAGTACTTGACTTCCTGATGCTTCTGGGCTTGGGCCTTTAATTTTAGGATTTTTGAAATACACACATACATGCTTAATAAAAATTTCAACATTTATGGTGCAAGGTATGGGGTTATTAAACACATTTTCTGATAATTATCACAGGAATAAACTTGATTCTTCCACAATAATGACCATTACACCATTGGACGATTGTTGCGTGTGATTTTTAAAGTAAAATTTTCATAAAAAATACACAGAGGGATGAACTCTCCTTCTTTATTTTATAAAAAATTATTTTATAGAAGAATGTCTTTTGGTGGTCCACCGTCCTGCATTATAGAGTCTTCTGGACTCTTGGATATGCGCTTGTTCTTAAACAAAGGTACAAAGACCAAAAATTGCCGGTCAGGGCTATGGAGACATTGCGCCTACATCTTACGGCCACATGAGCCCTGTGGGTGCTTGTGAGATTAGGTCCTTTGTACCCACACGGCTGGGTCCGGGACACAAATTTTGATTTAAATTTCCCCCCAAAAAATCACATATTTCAATGGTCTCCTCATGCTGCAGCCAACTCCAGGCTGCGTCATTCTGGTAATATATAGAGAGCACTCGTTGTCCTAAATTTTCGTTTAAATTTTTCGTCAAAAATGTTTGTCTTTTTTATTAGGGATTGTAAAGCTTTGGTGCGTACTCATGCAGCAGCCAACTCCAGCCTGTGTCATTCAGGCAATATATGGTTTACTGATGGCACTGCTGGGCCTGGGTCTGGGAATTTCAAATTTTCTCATAGGTAGCACCCGCTATCCATAAGTCTTCTTCATAAATTCCTACAATTGTTGTGTTTTTTTTGAGCGATTGTGAAGCCCTAGTGTGTACTCATGCATCAGCCAACTCCAGGGTGTATCATTCATGCAACATATAGGTAGCACCCGCTGTCCTAAAGATTCTTAAAATTATTTTTAAAATGGTTGTTTTTTCTTTGGGATTCTGAAGCCCTGGTGTGTACTCAATGCTGCTTCCTGCTACACTCTGTCAGCCCGTTGGACCTGCGACGGTGTGCTACTCCGCCTCCACAGCCCGGACAAGTCTCAGTGGCCCTTCCATGTGTGCAGGTCACGGCGGTGTCACGCTGTTCTTCACATGGTTTGCCTTGGCGAGAAGTCTTGGAAACAATGGCCGGTCAGGGCAATGGAGACGTTTCACCTAAATCTCACGGCCACATGAACCCTGTGGGGGCTTTTTAAATTTCGTCCTTCGTACCCACATGCTGGGGTTCCGGGACATGCAAAGGTTGTTTTAAATTTCAAATAAAAAAATGATGGCGCTGCTGGGCCTGGGTCTGTTAATTTCAAATTTTCTCATGGGTGGCACAAATCTTTTTCAAAAATTTCTAAAATTGTGGTGTTTTTTTGGAGGGATTGTGAAGCCCTGGTGTGTACTCGTGCATCAGCCAACTCCAGGCTGTGTCATTCAGGCAATATATGGGTTACTGATGCCACTGTGGGGCCTGGGTCTGGTAATTTAAAATTTTCTCATAGGTAGCACCCGCTATCCAAAACCTTTCTCAAAAATTTCTAAAATTGTGGTGTTTTTTTGGAGGGATTGTGAAGCCCTGGTGTGTACTTGTGCATCAGCCAACGCCAGGCTGTGTCATTCATGCAATATATGGGTTACTGATGCCGCTGTTGGGCCTGGGTCTGGGAATTTCAAATTTACTCATAGGTAGCACCCGCTATCCAAAATCTTCGGTTTAAATTTCTTAATTCATCTTAGTGATTGTGAAGGCCTAGTGCCTACTCATGCTGCTGGCAACTCCGGACTGTGCCATTCATCCACTATATGGTCTCTTCATGCTGCCAACACCTCCATGCTGTGTCATTCAGCCACTATATGGTGTCCTCATGCTTCAGCCTCATCCCTCATCCAAGCTGTGTCATTCAGCCACTGTATGGTGTCCTCATGCTGCCAACATGTCCATGCTGTGTCATTCAGCCACTATATGGTGTCCTCATGCTGCCAACATGTCCATGCTGTGTCTTTAAGCCACTATATGGTCTCCTCATGCTGACAACACCTCCATGCTGTGTCATTCAGCCACTATATGGTGTCGTCATGCTTCAGCTTCATCCAAGCTGTGTCATTCAGCCACTATATGGTGTCCTCGTGCTGCCAACACCTCCACACTGTGCCATTCAGCCACTATATGGTGTCCTCATGCTGCCAACACCTCCATTCTGTGTCATTCAGCCACTATATGGTGTCCTCATGCTGCCAACACCTCCACACTGTGCCATTCAGCCACTATATGGTGTCCTCATGCTGCCAACACCTCCATTCTGTGTCATTGAGCCACTATATGGTGTCCTCATGCTGCCAACACCTCCACACTGTGCCATTCAGCCACTATATGGTGTCCTCATGCTGCCAACACCTCCATTTTGTGTCATTGAGCCACTATATGGTGTCCTCATGCTTCAGCCTCATCCAAGCTGTGTCATTCAGCCACTATATGGTGTCCTCATGCTGCCAACACCTCCACAATGTGCCATTCAGCCACTATATGGTGTCCTCATGCTTCAGCCTCATCCAAGCTGTGTCATTCAGCCACTATATGGTGTCCTCATGCTACCAACTCCTCAACGCTGAGCCATTCAGCCACTAAATGGTCTCCTTATGCTGCCAACACCTCCACGCTGTCATTCAGTCACTATATGGTCTCCTGACATTGATGCCACCACCAGGCTCTGTCATTGTGCTGCTGTGCGGCAGTGATTCTAAAAGCGATGCCGGTAATCTGCATTTTATTATTTCACTAACCCAGAACACTCCATATGCGTTTTAGAACACAGCAAAGTGTTCTATACCCTTATAGAGGCTGTATTTAGGCTAGAAATAGCTTTTTTTAAATAGATTTGTCGCGAAAAAATTTGGATCGAAACAAACTTTTCCGGGAAATTCGGTGAATTGGCCGAATCGAATTTTTGAAAAGTTCGCTCATCTCTAGTTGTGAAGCTGATAAGATTTCAAGTGTGATTTGGTTCTCTCCTTAAGTTGAAATGTACCAGGAAGATAGTGGCCCTCCTTTACTATTCTAAACTCAACTTTATTTGTGGTTTTTTTTTTTTGGTGCATCTTTGTATGCGACATGATGCAACATTTTTTCTCAATGTGGGTTCTCCCAAACCTGAAAAAGGGGTGTAACCCGACATTTCTGATCTTTCCAACGTATTTATAAAGGTTTCCCACCCAAATATGTTGTATTATTGTGGATTTTTTCCCGACAACTCAGAGGAGTTGGAAACCAAAACCAACAAAACCCACGTGCGACAAACAGGATGTGACATAATAATAAAAAGCAGTCGGGTAAGAAAGCAAGATAGACTAACAACCCAATTTTCTAAGTAAATGAGGGCCAGTATCTTTGTGTAGCTGATAAGAGTGAGAGCAGTAGGGTTAGCGTTTCCCCAGGAAGCATTGTGTATTTGATAAGATTTTAATTGTGATTTGGTTCTCTCCTTAAGTTGAAATGTAACAGGAAGTAGACATGTGCAATTCGTTTCGTAACTTGTAAAACAAATTTTCCCGTTTAAGGATGTTCGTTACGAAAAGAATGCATGAGAAAAAAAATTACAAAATCCCGAAAAAGCACACGAATGCGAGTATACAGTTAACGAATGCATTCGTTAACTAACGCATAACGAATATGCATGTTAACGAACAACGAATGCATTCGTTATCAGTATACCGAATGTCGGGGCCATACATCAACTGCTATCCGACAGCGCATAATGCTTAAGCTGCTGCCGTATAGCAGTTGAAGCAGCCGGGCAGGTTCACTCACCTTTCTGCGCTGCTCCGGGCCTTCCTCCGGTGGGTCCTGGGCTGGTCCGGGGCCTTCATACGGGTCTCCCTCTGACGTCGTCCCGTCATCCAATAGGAACGACGTGATGACGTCGCTACGGAGGCCTAGTAAGGCCTTGCGGCAGACAACGGAGGACCGGAGAAGACCAGGAGAGCCCAGCGGAGGCCCAGGGACACCATCGGGAGCAGCGGGGACAGGTGAGTAGGACTTTACTTTTTTTTACATTGCACGAATCCCTCAACATACGAATTACCATCGTATGTTGAGGGATCACTAGACATGTGCAGAACCAAAAATCAGTATTAACGAATGCATTCGTTGTTTTTAACGAATGCATCCGTTTTTTAAACGAATGCATCCAAAAACTTAAAACATTTTCGCGGATGCATCTGAAAACTGAATATGACGAATGCACAGCATTCCGAATATTCACAGAACGGAAAAAAAAAAAAAAAAAAAAACGAACTAAACGAAAAAAAAATATTTTTGGTTCTGCACATGTCTACCAGGAAGATATTATCTTTGATATGTTTCAAGTCAACATGTTAAGTATTGTATTATAGACATGTGCAGAACCAAAAATTTAGTTTTTTTTCGTTTTGTTTGTTTTCGTTTTTTTTTAAATTTTCAATTCTGTGAATATTCGGAATGCTGTGCATTCATCATATTCGGTTTTCAGATGCATCCACAAATTTTTTTTCCGTTTTCGGATGCATTTGTTAATTCTGATTTTTGGTTCTGCACATGTCTAGTGATCCCTCAACTTGCGATGGTAATTCGTATGTTGAGGGATTCGTGCAATGTAAAACAGTAAAGTCCTACTCACCTGTCCCCGCTGCTCTCGATGATGTCCCCGGGCCTCCGCTGGGCTCTGCTGGGCTCTCCTGGTCTTCTCCGGTCCTTCGCTGTCTGCCGCAAGGCCTTACTGGGCCTCCGTAGCGACGTTATCACGTCGTTGCGCAAGCCGTTCCTATTGGATGAAGGGACGGCGTCGTCATGACAACGTCAGAGGGAGACCCGTATGCAGGCCCCAGACCAGCCCAGGACCAGCCCAGGAAACACCGGAGGAAGGCCCGGAGCAGCACGGAAAGGTGAGTGAACCTGCCTGGGCTGCTTCAACTGCTATCCGGCCGCAGCTTAAGCATTATGCGCTGCCGAATAGCAGTTGATGCATGGCCCCGACATTTGGTATACTGATAACGAATGTATTCGTTGTTCATTAACATGCATATTTGTTATGCGTTAGTTAACGAATGCATTCGTTAACTGTATATTCATATTCGTGTGCTTTTTCGGGATTTTGTGATTTTTTTTTTTTCGTGCATTCTTTTCGGAACAAACATCCGAAAATGGAAAAATTTGTTTTACGAAACGAATTGCACATGTCTATTGTATTACTAGTTAGGGTTAAGGTGAATTTTTTTTCCCAATGAGGAATCATGGACGCATTATACAGCACATCAAATTATTTGTGTTTTTTTCCTATCTTCTCAAGAATAAATATATATGAGAGATAAAGTAGTCCTATGCATGTTTTGGTTTCCAAATATATATTTTTTCAATGAAGCATTGCTTTGTCTACAAGATTTTTCTTGTCTTTTGATGCTCTCATTGAGAAGAAATGTTTAAGAGTGAGAGCAGTAGGGTCAGGGTCCAGGTCCGGAAGGATTGTGTAGCTGATAAAATTTTCAGTGTGATTTGGTTCTCTCCTTAAGTTAAAATGTCTCAGGAAGATAGTATCTTTTATATGTTTCAAGTCATCATGTTAGGTATTGTATTACCGGTTGATGTTTATTTTTTTTCCCAAAGAAGAATAATGGATGTATTATACCTAGCCTATCAAATTATTAGTGTTTTTCCTATCTTCTCAAGAATAAATATTTATGAGGGCAGTAGTGTTAGGGTTGTGTAGCTGATAAGATTTCAAGTGCTATTTTGTTCTCTGCTTAACTTGAAATGTACCAGGAAGATAGTATCTTTGTGTGGCTGAGGAGAGTGAGAGCGTTAAGGTTAGGGTTTGGGGTTTGGGTTTGGGTTTTCCCAGGAAAGATTGTGTAGCTGATAAGATTTTATTTGTGATTTGGTTCTCTCCTTAAGTTAAAATGTACCAGGAAGATAATATCTTTGTGTAGCTGATAAAAGTGAGAAGGTTAGGGTTAGGGTTAGGGTTAGGGTTAGGGTTAGGGTTAGGGTTAGGGTTAGGGTTAGGGTTAGGGTTAGGGTTAGGGTTAGGGTTAGGGTTAGGGTTAGGGTTAGGGTTAGGGTTAGGGTTAGGGTTAGGGTTGTGTAGCTGAAAAGATTTTATATTTGATTTTGTTCTCTCCTTAAATTGAAATGTACCAGTAAGAAAGTATCTTTGTATAGCTGATAATAGTGAGGGGGGTGGAAGGGTTACCCCAGGAAGGATTGTATAGCTGTTAAGATTTTAAGTGTGATTTGGTTCTCTCCTTAACTTGAAATGTACCAGGAAGATATTACCTTTGTGTAGTTGATAAGAGTGAGAGCAGTAGGGTTAGGGTAACCCCAGGAAGGATTGTGATTTGGTTCTCTCTTTAAGTTGAAATGTACCAGGAAGATAGTATCTTTGTATAGCTGATAAGAGTGAGAGCAGTTAGGGTTAGGGTTATCATTATCGTTAGGGTTAGGGTTTCCCCAGGAAAGATTGAGTAGCTAATAAGATTTTAAATGCAATTTTGTTCTCTCCTTAAGTTTAAATGTACCAAGAAGAAAGTATCGTTGTGTAGCTGATAAAAGGGTGAGGGTGAGGGTGAGGGTGAGGGTGAGGGTGAGGGTGAGGGTGAGGGTGAGGGTGAGGGTTTCCCCAGGAAGGATTGTGTAGCTGATAAGATTATATATGTGATTTTGTTCTCTCCTTAAGTGAAAATGTACCAGGAAGATAATATCTTTGTTTATCTGATAAGAGTGAGAGCAGTAGGGTTAGGGTTAGGGTTAGGGTTAGGGTTAGGGTTAGGGTTAGGGTTAGGGTTAGGGTTAGGGTTAGGGTTAGGGTTAGGGTTAGGGTTAGGGTTAGGGTTAGGGTTGTGTAGCTGAAAAGCTTTTATATTTGATTTTGTTCTCTCCTTAAGTTGAAACGTACCAGGAAGAAAGTATCTTTGTATAGCTGATAATAGTGAGAGTAGTCAGGGTAGGGTTAGGGTTAGGGTTAGGGTTAGGGTTAGGGTTAGGGTTAGGGTTAGGGTAAGGGTAAGGGTTAGGGTTTCCCCAGGAAGGATTGAGTAGCTGATAAGATTACATATGCGATTTTATTCTCACCTTAAGTTTAAATGTACCAGGAAGATAGTATCTTTGTGTAGCTGATAAAAGTGAGAGGGTTAGGGTTAGGGTTAGGGTTAGGGTTAGGGTTAGGGTTAGGGTTAGGGTTAGGGTTAGGGTTAGGGTTAGGGTTAGGGTTGTTTCCCCAGGAAGGATTGTGTACCTGATAAGATTATATATGTGATTTTGTTCTCTCCTTAAGTTGAAATGTACCAGGAAGATAATATCTTTGTGTATCTGATAAGAGTGAGAGGGGTTTGGGTTAGGGTTAGGGTTAGGGTTAGGGTTAGGGTTAGGGTTAGGGTTAGGGTTAGGGTTAGGGTTAGGGTTAGGGTTAGGGTTAGGGTTAGGGTTAGGGTTGTTTCCCCAGGAAGGATTGAGTAGCTGATAAGATTATATATGTGATTTTGTTCTCTCCTTCAGTTGAAATGTACTAGTAAGATAATATCTTTGTGTATCTGATAAGAGTGAGAGCAGTAGGGTTATGGTTAGGGTTAGGGTTAGGGTTAGGGTTAGGGTTAGGGTTAGGGTTAGGTTTAGGTTTAGGGATAGGGTTAGGGTTAGGGTTAGGGTTTCCCCAGGAAGGATTGTGTAGCTGATAAGATTATATATGTGATTTTGTTCTCTCCTTAAGTTGAAATGTACCAGGAAGATAATATCTTTGTGTATCTGATAAGAGTGAGAGCAGTAGGGTTAGGGTTAGGGTTAGGGTTAGGGTTAGGGTTAGGGATAGGGTTAGGGTTAGGGTTTCCCCAGGAAAGATTGAGTAGCTGATAAGATTCTGTATGCAATTTTGTTCTCTCCTTAAGTTTAAATGTACCAGGAAGAAAGTATCTTTGTGTAGCTGATAAATGTGAAAGGGTTAGGGTTAGGGTTAGGGTTAGGGTTAGGGTTAGGGTTAGGGTTAGGGTTAGGGTTAGGGTTAGGGTTAGGGTTAGGGTTAGGGTTAGGGTTAGGGTTAGGGTTTCCCCAGGAAGGTTTGTGTAGCTGATAAGATTATATATGTGATTTTGTTCTCTCCTTAAGTTGAAATGTACCAGGAAGATAATATCTTTGTGTATCTGATAAGAGTGAGAGCAGTAGGGTTAGGGTTAGGGTTAGGGTTAGGGTTAGGGTTAGGGTTAGGGTTAGGGTTAGGGTTAGGGTTAGGGTTGTGTAGCTGAAAAGATTTTATATTTGATTTTATTCTCTCCATAAGTTGAAATGTACCAGGAAGAAAGTATCTTTGTATAGCTGATAAAAGTGAAAGGGTTAGGGTTAGGGTTAGGGTTAGGGTTAGGGTTAGGGTTAGGGTTAGGGTTAGGGTTAGGGTTAGGGTTAGGGTTAGGGTTAGGGTTAGGGTTAGGGTTAGGGTGGTTTCCCCAGGAAGGATTGAGTAGCTGATAAGATCATATATGCGATTTTGTTCTCTCCTTAAGTTTAAATGTACCAGGAAGATAGTATCTTTGTGTAGCTGATAAAAATGAGTGGGTTAGGGTTAGGGTTAGGGTTAGGGTTAGGGTTAGGGTTAGGGTTAGGGTTAGGGTTAGGGTTAGGGTTAGGGTTAGGGTTAGGGTTAGGGTTAGGGTTAGGGTTTCCCCAGGAAGGATTGTGTAGCTGATAAGATTATATATGTGATTTTGTTCTCTCCTTAAGTCTAAATGTACTAGGAAGATAATATCTTTGTT